>NC_059455.1:100003781-100148781 GCF_905237065.1 Salmo salar
CCAACAGAGAGACCACTGTACAGAGACTAACTCACCAACAGGGAGACCACTGCACAGAGACTAACTCACCAACAGGAAGACCACTGGACAGAGACTAACTCACCAACAGGATAACCACTGGACAGAGACTAACTCACCAACAGGATGACCACTGGACAGAGACTAACTCACCAACAGGATGACCACTGGACAGAGACTAACTCACCAACAGGAAGACCACTGGACAGAGACTAACTCACCAACAGGATGACCACTGGACAGAGACTAACTCACCAACAGGAAGACCACTGGACAGAGACTAACTCACCAACAGGGAGACCACTGGACAGAGACTAACTCACCAACAGGAAGACCACTGGACAGAGACTAACTCACCAAAAGGGAGACCACTGGACAGAGACTAACTCACCAACAGGATGACCACTGGACAGAGACTAACTCACCAACAGGATGACCACTGTACAGAGACTAACTCACCAACAGGATGACCACTGGACAGAGACTAGTGCCCTGTTTGACCTAAAGTAGTGCACTGTTTGACTTATTTTTTTTTATTTCACCTTTATTTAACCTGAATAACATCAGATCTTTTAAAAAATTTATTTCACCTTTATTTAACCAGGTAGGCTAGTTGAGAACAAGTCCTTTATTTAACCAGGTAGGCTAGTTGAGAACAAGTCCTTTATTTAACCAGGTTGGCTAGTTGAGAACAAGTCCTTTATTTAACCAGGTAGGCCAGTTGAGAACAAGTCCTTTATTTAACCAGGTGGGCTAGTTGAGAACTAGTCCTTTATTTAACCAGGTAGGCTAGTTAAGAACAAGTCCTCATTTACAACTGCGACCTGGCCAAGATAAAGCAAAGCAGTGTGACACAGACAACAACACAGAGTTACACATGGAGTAAACAATAAACAAGTCAATGACACAGTAGAAAATAAAGAAAGTCTATATACAGTGTGTGCAAATGGCGTGAGGAGGTAAGGCAATAAATAGGCCATAGTAGCAAAGTAATTACAATTTATCAGATTAACACTGGAGTGATAAATGAGCAGATGATGATGTGCAAGTAGAAATACTTAATGTAGTGCCCTATGTTTGACCTAAGCTAGTCCACTGTTTGACTGAAAGTAGTTCACTTTATAGGAAACAGAGTGTCATTTAGGAGACTCAAACTCTCACTTTAACTTTGTAGTCAACAGAAAGAGTGTGCTCACTGTTCCCTTTGTAATCTGACTGGTATGAAAATAATTTGATTGTGCTGTATTGCTATAGAATGATTATGTTCCTTGCTTTTTTTTCTTTGAGAAACATTGAGCTTTGACTTCATGAGAATACCCTGATTGTCTTTCTGTGATCCTGCTATAGTCTTGTTCACAAGAAGCACTGGTTGAAAAAGTACCCGACTGTTGTTCATCTTGAATAAAAGTAAAGATGCCTTCATAGAAAATGACTCAAGTAAAAGTAAAAGTCACCCAGTAAAATACTACTTTAGTAAAAGTCTAAAAGTATTTGGTTTTAAATATACTGAAGTATCAAAAGTGAATATAATTGCTAAAATATACTTAAATATGAAAAGTAACAGTTGGAACCATTTTCTTGTATAATTAATTTACGGATAGCCAGGGGCACACTAAAGTATTCAGACATTATTTACAAACGAAGAATATGAGTTTAGTGAGTCCTCCAGATCAGAGGCAGTAGGGATGACCAGGGATGTTCTCTGTTTAGTGAGTCCTCCAGATCAGAGGCAGTAGGGATGACCAGGGATGTTCTCTGTTTAGTGAGTCCTCCAGATCAGAGGCAGTAGGGACGACCAGGGATGTTCTCTGTTTAGTGAGTCCACCAGATCAGAGGCAGTAGGGACGACCAGGGATGTTCTCTGTTTAGTGAGTCCTCCAGATCAGAGGCGGTAGGGACGACCAGGGATGTTCTCTGTTTAGTGAGTCCACCAGATCAGAGGCAGTAGGGATGACCAGGGATGTTCTCTGTTTAGTGAGTCCTCCAGATCAGAGGCAGTAGGGATGACCAGGGATGTTCTCTGTTTAGTGAGTCCTCCAGATCAGAGGCAGGGGATGACCAGGGATGTTCTCTGTTTAGTGAGTCCTCCAGATCAGAGGCAGTAGGGATGACCAGGGATGTTCTCTGTTTAGTGAGTCCACCAGATCAGAGGCAGTAGGGATGACCAGGGATGTTCTCTGTTTAGTGAGTCCTCCAGACCAGAGGCAGTAGGGACGACCAGGGATGTTCTCTGTTTAGTGAGTCCTCCAGATCAGAGGCAGTAGGGATGACCAGGGATGTTCTCTGTTTAGTGAGTCCTCCAGATCAGAGGCAGTAGGGATGACCAGGGATGTTCTCTGTTTAGTGAGTCCTCCAGATCAGAGGCAGTAGGGATGACCAGGGATGTTCTCTGTTTAGTGAGTCCTCCAGATCAGAGGCAGTAGGGATGACCAGGGATGTTCTCTGTTTAGTGAGTCCTCCAGATCAGAGGCAGTAGGGATGACCAGGGATGTTCTCTGTTTAGTGAGTCCTCCAGATCAGAGGCAGTAGGGATGACCAGGGATGTTCTCTGTTTAGTGAGTCCTCCAGATCAGAGGCAGTAGGGATGACCAGGGATGTTCTCTGTTTAGTGAGTCCTCCATATCAGAGGCAGTAGGGATGACCAGGGATGTTCTCTGTTTAGTGAGTCCTCCAGATCAGAGGCAGTAGGGATGACCAGGGATGTTCTGTGTTTAGTGAGTCCTCCAGATCAGAGGCAGGGGATGACCAGGGATGTTCTCTGTTTAGTGAATCCTCCAGATCAGAGGCAGTAGGGATGACCAGGGATGTTCTCTGTTTAGTGAGTCCTCCAGATCAGAGGCAGTAGGGATGACCAGGGATGTTCTCTGTTTAGTGAGTCCTCCAGATCAGAGGCAGTAGGGATGACCAGGGATGTTCTCTTGACAAATGCCTCAAATTGGACTATTTTCCTTTACAAAATGTAACGAGTTCGTTTGGGTGTCAAAGAAAATGTATGGAGTAAAATTGCATTATTTTCTTTAGGAATGTAGTGAAGTAAAATAAAAAGTAGTAAAACAAATATAAATAGTAAAGTAAAGTACAGATATCCTAAAAAAAGAGGAAGTAGTATTTTAAAGTATTTTTTTTACTTAACCCTGTTCATAGTCAGACTATTTGGTTCATATGCACTGTTTATTGCGGCCTTGTCATATGATATGACTGACATTAAATGCTGATTAGGGGTTATATCATCAGTGAAATGTAGCCTAGGCTAGCGTGCCGAGTTTATCCGAAGAAGCAAGAACTGTGGAAATAAAAAAGTTAATCATTGTCCGGGTCACACGTTTTGATGAATCAAACAGTATTGCATTTGCGTCATATGGTTCGTTATTGGCATATCATAACAATACGTCACCATTCACATGTTGGTGTGATGTTTTTACAATGGATGGCGGAACCAATCGTGGTTATTTCACTCGACCCGGGCGGCTTCAAGCGGCTTGTTTGCGTGTGGATTGCTACATCACTGGGGCGGTGCAGTGCTTTTCAAGAGGCTGAACCGGGCGGAGGTCCAGCGGCGCGGTGATTGACTGAGCGCAGAGCTTTGCAATCAACAGAGCTGTGTAGATCTCTCTCTCTCTCTGCTTGAGCTAGACAGTCTCTCACTACTCGATACGGCGCTGAGAATTTCACACCAAAAAGTACAGCGCTCTCTCTCTCTCTCCCCGGACTTCTGTCTCCAGTCCAGACGCACCGTTTGGGAGACATTTTGTGGACTGACTGGGAATGTCGTCCAAAACCGACGACAGTGCTTGACACAGAACCTGGATGAAGGAAGGAATTTGTAATATTTGAAGGATCCATTCCAAAACAAAATGTTCTGATCAGCATGCAAATATATATTTAGCCTGAGAAGTTAGATTTGCCAGTTGGATGAAAACCATTTGGACCGAAGCTGCTCCGTGCGCGTAAGCAACAACAACCAACAGAACGCACCATTTACAATTCATCATAACAAGTCGCGCTGTATTAGAATGAGGAACGTTCAGTGGAGCAACCCAGTCCAATGCATCCGCAGTGGAAAAGTCGGACAGAAACGTGCGGACTCAGAAACAGGTGACGAGCCGATGTCCAAATGCGCTAGGTTGATCGAGTGTATGGGTGACGTGGGGCTCCTCGGTAGCTCGCCGGGGTCCCCTGTTTCCCCGGTCCTCTTGAGCGGCTCCCCTACCCATCAAGGCCCGTCTCGGATTGACCAGTTTCTGCTCCTACATAATGCTGACAGGGACAGGATGCACAGCGCACTCAACATTGACACGGGAGACGCGATGGTGTGCAAGGTAAGCGCAAAGACTATACCCATTCATGGTGCAATACCTTTGAATGAAAGACTGTTTCTGAGATGTCCTGTGTTGCTCAACAGCACCAATCTCACATGATGCATATCCTGATATTCATTAAAACCCTTTCGTGTCATTATACAATGTTTTAACTGAGACTCACGTGACAGTTGCCTATTTAAATAATCGGAAATCATTAATTTATGCATTATTGTTCAGCCAATTAATTGATGAGGAGTGGCCAATGATCCAATACCTCGTGCACCTATTGTGCATTAAGTAATAATAAGGTAATAGCATAATAATAAGGTAATAACTTAATAATAAGATAATTGCCTAATAATAAGATAATAGCCTAATAATAAGGTAATAGCCTAATAATAAGATAACAGCTTAATAATAAGATAATAGCCTAATAATAAGGCAATAGCCTAATAATAAGGTAATAGCCTAATAATAAGGTAATAGCCTAATAATAAGGTAATAGCCTAATAATAAGGTAATAGCTTAATATTAAGATAATAACTTAATAATAAGGTAATAGCCTAATAATAAGGTAATAGCCTAATAATAAGGTAATCACAGAATAATTAGATAATAGCCTAATAATAAGGTATAGCCTAATAATAAGGTAATAGCAGAATAATAAGATAATAGCAGAACAATAAGATAATAGCCTAATAATAAGATAATAGCCTAATAGTAAGGTAATAGCTTAGCAATAAGAGCCTAATAATAAGGTAATAGCCTAATAATAAGGTAATAGCTTAATACTAAGGTAACAGCCTAATAACAAGGTAATAGCTTAATACTAAGGTAACAGCCTAATAATAAGATAACAGCTTAATACTAAGGTAACAGCCTAATAATAAGGTAATAGCTTAATACTAAGGTAACAGCCTAATAGTAAGATAATAACTTAATAATAAGGTAATAGCTTAATACTAAGGTAACAGCCTAATAACAAGGTAATAGCTTAATACTAAGGTAACAGCCTAATAATAAGATAACAGCCTACTTCACCTGGGCCACCTTTAATTCAAGTTTATGTTCTGTAACGGATGCAGTCACACACCCCACCATCTCCCCTGTCTATCAACTCCTCTCATTTGTGTTCAAGTCAGTAGACTAAAGCCATGGCTGAAATATGATATCCCAAACGTGGGAGTGGAAATGTAGAGCTGTCGTTCACCTGTTCCAGGTGCTTAAAGAAAGACCAACCTTGATCACAGATGAGATTAAAGCCAGGTGTAGTTTGGGAGACGTGCGTCCCATCATTTTAACACATTAAATAACTGTCTCATTTTATCATTGGTGTAAATCCATTTTCTCCACCCCTTGAGGGCATAACTCTCATAAATAAGCAGAGCCCACACTGATAGCCTACATCTGTCTCTCCTCAGGTTTAAATACTAAACATTTGAAATCAGTTGTTTTCAATGGATTGGATTTGTTAGACGATTATAAGACGTATTGACTCACACCAATGGGGCCAAACTCTAAGCTAATACATCTGAATCCACCCTGATAGAGCCCTGTCTCCTCTCTCGGTTCTCACAGGTGTTTGACATGGGTCTGTACCAGGAGAAGATCCGGGCGTACCGCATCCTGCCAGTCCACAGGAACATCAGCCGTATCCGAGACATTGTGCTGGGAGAGCGCTGGGCTTACGTCTTCCTAGAGAAGGACCACGGGGACATGCACGCCTTCGTTAAGAGCTGCAAGCGTTTGGACGAGGAGCGGGCAGCACAGCTCTTTCACCAGGTGGCGTCGGCCGTGGCACACTGCCACCAGCATGGCGTCGTATTAGGAGACCTGAAGCTACGCAAGTTTGTCTTCTCCGACAGGAAAAGGTAGAGAGAGACTTGAGATGACACGTGTACCGTTTTCACACACTATCCTGTCAACCCAACCTGTACCAAGCTGGGTCAGATGTTGCCTTTCTTTTGATTTTCAGCACTTATGGTGGATATGTAACCAGGCCAACACAACATAGCTCAGCTCGGCTCAGCTCGACTCAGCTCGGCTCAGCTCGACTCAGCTCAGCTCAGCTCGACTCAGCTCGACTCAGCTCGACTCGGCTCAGCTCGGCTCAGCTCGGCTCAGCTCGACTCAGCTCGGCTCAGCTCGACTCAGCTCGACTCAGCTCGGCTCAGCTCGACTCAGCTCAGCTCGACTCAGCTCGACTCAGCTCGGCTCGACTCGGCTCGGCTCGACTCGACTCGGCTCGACTCGGCTCGGCTCGACTCGGCTCAGTTCGGCTCAGCTCGACTCAGCTCGACTCAGCTTGGCTTAGCTATATAGCGTGAAAGGGCCCTTGATTGATGTCATTGACATTTTTGTAGAGACACGCAGTATACGCAGCAAGACAGGGTGGGCGGAGGAGGAGGGGATAATGATGCAATATAAGGGGTTGTACATGCTTTTGAAAGTCTTATAATGCAATATAATTGTAGTAATCTCTTGTGGACAGATTCACATGTAAACAGTGACAATCTGGACAGATCCACATGTAGAATTCAGCAGTAGTTTCTGGTTTAGCTTTTCTTCGTTCGTTAATATGCATCCCGCCACCTACTATCGCGGGATGGAAGGGAGAGGTTTGGCCAAGAGTTTCTTCAGAGTTTCTAAACCCAGAGGCGCAAACATCGTGAGGCTTCAGGGAACGCTTACGAAACAGACCAATCAGATTAGGCCCGGGGGTTTGACAAGTCAATGAGAGAAGGGAAACATTCTGACTTCGTTTTTCCCCAAATCTGAAAGCACAGCCTAGATTAGAGCCAATGTCTTCAGTAGATGAACATGTTATTACTCCGACCTTGTGAAAGTGACAAACTGACACCTTTTTTTGAAAAATTTTTCGTCGTTACCAACTTTATATTGAAGGAGTGCCTTTGATTTGACGGGCCTGCACATGCACAGGTCGGTGCGGGATGACCTTTAGACCCGGTGACGTGTTCCGACACATGAGCTTCGCTAGCCAAAGTCGCCATGACATCACCAACAAGTGTGATCGGGGATTTCTATTGGAGAAGCAGTTTCAGCCTATCTTCATACTGTACCGTCTATGGTTTCCTTCTGCAAGGGAGGAGACTTCAATTCCTTCCTACACCATTTCACAACACATTCCCCCCCTAGAAGTTAAACGGGAAGAGACAACTTTGTGATAATTGATTAACTGCAAGGATTTAAGTAAAGTGTTACCCAACTCTGAACCTTAGTCAGATGAGGAAGAAGACTTTGGTTTCACGGTGTAATTCAGGTTATTGGCCAAATAAAATGTTTATTGTTTTTCACAGTCACCTATTCACAGTATTGTTTTCTACTACACTCAGAATTCCTTCATATAAATCAGAGATTATTGGTAATATGCTCCTCCCCCCTCCTCCTCCCCCCCCTCCCCCCCCCCCCTCCTCCTCCCCCCCTCCCCCTCCTCCCCCTCCTCCTCCCCCCCTCACCCTTCCCCTCCTCCTCCCCCTCCCCCTCCTCCCCCTCCCCCACCAAACCATAATGTGTTGTCCTCTCTAATAACCAAACCATAATGTGTTGTCCTCTCTAATAACCAAACCATAATGTGTTGTCCTCTCTAATAACCAAACCATAATGTATTGTCCTCTCTAATAACCAAACCATAATGTGTTGTCCTCTCTAATAACCAAACCATAATGTGTTGTCCTCTCTAATAACCAAACCATAATGTGTTGTCCTCTCTAATAACCAAACCATAATGTGTTGTCCTCTCTAATAACCAAACCATAATGTGTTGTCCTCTCTAATAACCAAACCATAATGTGTTGTCCTCTCTAATAACCAAACCATAATGTGTTGTCCTCTCTAATAACCAAACCATAATGTGTTGTCCTCTCTAATAACCAAACCATAATGTGTTGTCCTCTCTAATAACCAAACCATAATGTGTTGTCCTCTCTAATAACCAAACCATAATGTGTTGTCCTCTCTAATAACCAAACCATAATGTGTTGTCCTCTCTAATAACCAAACCATAATGTGTTGTCCTCTCTAATAACCAAACCATAATGTGTTGTCCTCTCTAATAACCAAACCATAATGTGTTGTCCTCTCTAATAACCAAACCATAATGTGTTGTCCTCTCTAATAACCAAACCATAATGTGTTGTCCTCTCTAATAACCAAACCATAATGTGTTGTCCTCTCTAATAACCAAACCATAATGTGTTGTCCTCTCTAATAACCAAACCATAATGTGTTGTCCTCTCTAATAACCAAACCATAATGTGTTGTCCTCTCTCTAATAACCAAACCATAATGTGTTGTTCTATTTTTTTTAAGGGAGTGGAGTCTCTTGCTTTACCTCTTCCTCTCTGCTAATAACCCCTGCTCTTTGTTGTCCTGTAGGACCCATGTGAAGCTGGAAGGTCTGGAGGACTGCAGGGTTCTAGAAGGAGATGATGACTCCATGTCAGACACCCACGGCTGCCCAGCCTACGTCAGCCCGGAGATCCTGAACGGCTCCAGCTCCTATTCCGGGAAGCAGGCGGACGTCTGGTCCCTAGGGGTGATGCTCTACACTATACTGGTGGGACGCTACCCTTTCCACGACCCAGACCCAGCTACCCTCTTCTCCAAGATCCGACGGGGCCAGTGCTGCCTTCCCGAGGTCCTCTCTCCCCGGGCAAAGTGCCTGCTGCGATCCCTGCTGAGGAAAGAACCATGGGACAGACTGACTGCTGCCGAGGTGCTTATCCATCCGTGGTTCCACACCACCACCGCCAACGTACAGGAAACAGGTGTCAGTGAACAGGAAGTGGATTTGTCCGAACAGACAGTGCCTTCCTGTGACGTGGAAGAGAAGGATGATCTGTTCTGTTGATCGATGGGACGAATCACTGTGACTCACTCAACCCCTCGAGTGGAATCGGAGCAGAAATATGTTCAAGAGGGTTTTTATTTTATGGCACATTTGAGAACGTTATTTTTGTTACGGTTGTATACTTTGCTGACACAAGCTTTTAACTCAAACCTTTATTTAACTAGGCAAGCAAGTTAAGAAAAAATTCTTATTTACAATGGCGGCCTAGGAACAGTGGGTTAACTGCCTTGTTCAGGGGGCAAAACGACAGATTCGTAACTTGTCAGCTCGGGGATTCGAACTTGCAACCTTTCGGTTACTAGTCCAACGCTCTAACCACTAGGCTACCTGCCTCCCCCCTCTAACCACTAGGCTACCTGCCTCCCCCCTCTAACCACTAGGCTACCTGCCCCCCCCTCTAACCACTAGGCTACGCTGCCGCCCCAATGTTAGAATAAGGGCGTTGTTTAAAGTACACCACCATCATTGTCCGTTGTGTGTGTTCACAAAAAGTACTAAAAACCACGTAGTTTATTAGAGTTTATTAGAGTTTATTAGAATAGATTAGAGTTTATTAGAATAGATTAGAGTTTATTAGAGTTTATTAGAATAGATTAGAGTAGATTAGAGTTTATTAGAGTTTATTAGAATAGATGAGAGTTTATTAGAGTTTATTAGAATAGATGAGAGTTTATTAGAGTTTATTAGAATAGATTAGAGTTTATTAGAGTTTATTAGAGTTTATTAGAGTTTATTAGAGTAGATTAGAGTTTATTAGAGTTTATTAGAATAGATGAGAGTTTATTAGAGTTTATTAGAATAGATTAGAGTTTATTAGAGTTTATTAGAGTAGATTAGAGTTTATTAGAGTTTATTAGAATAGATTAGAGTTTATTAGAGTAGATTAGAGTTTATTAGAGTTTATTAGAATAGATTAGAGTTTATTAGAGTTTATTAGAATAGATTAGAGTTTATTAGAATAGATTAGAGTTTATTAGAGTTTATTAGAGTTTATTAGAGTAGATTAGAGTTTATTAGAGTTTATTAGAATAGATGAGAGTTTATTAGAGTTTATTAGAATAGATTAGAGTTTATTAGAGTAGATTAGAGTTTATTAGAGTTTATTAGAGTAGATTAGAGTTTATTAGAGTAGATTAGAGTTTATTAGAGTTTATTAGAGTAGATTAGAGTTTATTAGAGTAGATTAGAGTTTATTAGAGTAGATTAGAGTTTATTAGAGTTTATTAGAATAGATTAGAGTTTATTAGAATAGATTAGAGTTTATTAGAATAGATTCGAGTTTATTAGAGTTTATTAGAGTAGATTAGAGTTTATTAGAGTAGATTAGAGTTTATTAGAGTTTATTAGAATAGATTAGAGTTTATTAGAATAGATTAGAGTTTATTAGAATAGATTAGAGTTTATTAGAGTTTATTAGAGTAGATTAGAGTTTATTAGAGTTTATTAGAATAGATTAGAGTTTATTAGAGTTTATTAGAGTAGATTAGAGTTTATTAGAGTAGATTAGAATAGATTAGAGTTTATTAGAGTTTATTAGAGTAGATTAGAGTTTATTAGAGTAGATTAGAATAGATTAGAGTTTATTAGAGTTTATTAGAATAGATTAGAGTTTATTAGAGTAGATTAGAGTTTATTAGAGTAGATTAGAGTTTATTAGAGTTTATTAGAGTAGATTAAAACTTATTTCGGGATAGACCACTTTTTTCAATTTTTGCCTAAAATCAGTTAGCCTTTTTTCTCAAAATGCAATTTAAGGTGCTTCATAGTGTAGTTTCTTCTTCTTTTATTCAGTTTAGTCACATGCTTTCTCAATTTGCAATACGTTTGCCAATCGGTTGTGCAGTCAGACTTATTTGCCATTCCTTTTGCCTCTCTACCATACCATTTTTTAATTTCTCACCAATCCACGGTGATTTCACCGTTTTTACTTTCATGTTCTTAATGGGTGCATGCTTATTAGTAACTGGAATAAGTAGTTTCATAAATGTGTCCAGTGCAGCGTCTGGTTGCTCCTCATTACACACCACAGACCAACAAATATTCTTTACATCAACAACATAGGAATCACTACAAAACATATTGTATGACCCCTTATACACTATATTAGGCCCAGCCTTTGGGACTTTGGTTTTCCTAGATATGGCTGCTATGTTGTGATCACTACATCCTATGGAGTTGGATACTGCTTTAAAGCAGATTTCTGCAGCATTAGTAAAGATGTGATCAATACATGTTGATGATTTCATTCCTGTGCTGTTTGTAACAACCCTGGTAGGTTGATTGATAACCTGAACCAGGTTGCAGGCACTGGTTACAGTTTGAAGCTTTTTATTGAGTGGGCAGCTTGATGAAAACCAGTCAATATTTAAAATCACCTAGAAAATATACCTCTCTGTTGTTATCACATACATTATCAAGCATTTCACATACATTATCCAGATACTGACTGTTAGCACTTGGTGGTCTATAGCAGCTTCGCACCAGAATGGGCTTTAGGTGAGGCAGATGAACCTGTAGCCAGATTACTTCAACAGTATTTAACCTTATCCAGATACTGACTGTTAGCACTTGGTGGTCTATAGCAGCTTCCCACCAGAATGGGCTTTAGATGAGGCAGATGAACCTGTAGCCAGATTAGGGGTGTTAATGCTCAGTCTAGCATTCATTCTCCTGTTACTGTGATCTTCCGTCTCCTTGATACTCGGTTTGGCATTGATTCTCCTCTCGTCTGTTGTGGCCCAGCTAGTGTTTCCTCAAAACCGTTTGGACAAATTAATCTACATTCAACTATTGGTTTTATTAGGATTTGAATTAGAAGGTTTATGTTGTTTTTCTATTTGAATTAGAAGATCTCTGTTTTCTATCTGAATTAGAATATCTCTGTTTTCTATCTGAACTAGAAGATCTCTGTTTTCTATTTGAATTAGAAGATCTCTGTTTTCTATCTGAATTAGAAGATCTCTGTTTTCTATTTGAATTAGAAGATCTCTGTTGTTTTCTATTTGAATTAGAAGATCTCTGTTTTCTATTTGAATTAGAATATCTCTGTTTTCTATCTGAACTAGAAGATCTCTGTTTTCTATTTGAATTAGAAGATCTCTGTTGTTTTCTATTTGAATTAGAAGATCTCTGTTTTCTATCTGAATTAGAAGATCTCTGTTTTCTATTTGAATTAGAATATCTCTGTTTTCTATCTGAACTAGAAGATCTCTGTTTTCTATTTGAATTAGAAGATCTCTGTTGTTTTCTATTTGAATTAGAAGATCTCTGATGTTTTTTCTATTTCCTTTGAAACGCAGTTCGCCACAGGGTGAGCCACATGCACAAGCGAATAGACTTTAACTGGCACGAGTGAACAACATTTATATTGCACATTGAATTCTGTATTTGTGACCCGACCTGAAGGGTTGGCCACATAGGTTAAAGACAAAATATTATTTAATATTTAAAAAAAAATGTCAATATGTATATTGTAAATGTGTGGAAAAATTGAATAAATATCGGAATTTGTTTCATATACTATTGTTTATTGTATATTTGTCTTAGACCTTTCCTACCTGACCCAGGCCCCGACATTATACATCGAGTTACTGCTATGCAGGGAATCACTCAATTGATCATTAACATTTTAAAGCTGAGACATTTGCTCGTGCTCTGCTGTTTTTATTTTTGTGTTTGTTTGTGTTGTTATTATTATATCTGACTAAGATCATAACATGGTGTTAGAAGTGCATCAAATATAAAACAGAACTTCTTTTCACAGAAAACAACAACGCTGCTAGAGGAGTGAGGAAAAGTAGCGAAGAGCTAACCGCTCTCTAATGTCTCGTCATTAAACCAAACATCTCAAGGGGATCCGTTGCTACGGACACTCACAGAGCCGCCGTGTGAAGAGCACATGCAGAGCGAGCAGTGTGCAGGAGTGAGAGGCACACAGGAGCAGCTGATGGAGTTCGCTAACTGAGGAAGTTATTTTTGGTTTCGGGTTTCAGGCAGGGCCGGGCCCAAAATTTCTCCGAAGAAAATCAGGCCTGGGTATGGTAGTGCTTTGAACTTCGCGGGAAAGGGTAGGCCTCGGGATTGGGAAGGGCTCGGGCATGGGTTGACTGTAAACTCTCCTTCCACTCATATCAAACATCTCCAATCCAAAATCAAATCTAGAATCAGCTTTCTATTTCACAACAGAGCCTCCTTCACTCATGCCGCTGAACTTACCCTAGTAAAACTGACTATCCTACCGATCCTCGACTTCGGCGATGTCATCTACAAAATAGCTTCCAATACTCTACTCAGCAAACTGGATGCAGTCTATCACAGTGCCGTCCGTTTTGTTACCAAAGCGCCTTATACCACCCACCACTGTGACCTGTATGCTCTAGTCGGCTGGCCCTCGCTACATATTGTTCGCCAGACCCACTGGCTCCAGGTCATCTATAAGACTATGCTAGGTAAAACTCCGCCTTATCTCAGCTCACTGGTCACGATAACAATACCCACCCGTAGCACACACTCCAGCAGGTATATCTCACTGGCTTAAACAGCAGCTATCTGAGCTGTTAACCGATCGCTGCAGCTGTACATAGCCCATCTGTAAATAGCCCACCCAATCTACCTACCTCATCCCCATATTGTTTTTATTTACTTTTCTGCTCTTTTGCACACCAGTATCACTACTTACACACCATCATCTGCTCATTTATCACTCCAGTGTTAATTTGCTACATTGTAATTACTTTGCTACTATGGCCTATTTATTGCCTTACACCATCACGCCATTTGCACACACTATATATAGACTTTCTCTATTTTCTATTGTATTATTGACTGTATGTTTGTTTATTCCATGTGTAACTCTGTGTTGTTGTTTGTGTCGCACTGCTTTGCTTTATCTTGGCCAGGTCACAGTTGTAAATGAGAACTTTTTCTCAACTGGCCTACCTGGTTAAATAAAGGACTTGTTCTCAACTGGCCTACCTGGTTAAATAAAGGTGAAATTTAAAAAATAATAATAATAAAAATGGGTAAGGCTCGGGATTGCAATTAATGCCCGGCAAAGGGCTCTAATTTGTCCACGCACACAGATTCACATACACACTCTCCCCCTCACACATATGCATATCCACAAACACACACACATTCTCTCTCTCTCACACACACACACACACACATACACATGCATGAAGAGAGAGTGGGAGTGTGTCTGTGTGTTGGGGTGGGGGTACATTTTATGTGTATTTTTAGTTATAGCAGAGTTGTGTTTAGATATAGTACTAGATATAGTAGAGTTGTGTTTAGATATAGTATCAGATATAGCAGAGTTGTGTTTAGATATAGTATCAGATATAGCAGAGTTGTGTTTAGATATAGTATTAGATATAGCAGAGTTGTGTTTAGATATAGTATTAGAAATAGCAGAGTTGTGTTTAGATATAGTATTAGATATAGCAGAGTTGTGTTTAGATATAGTATTAGATATAGCAGAGTTGTGTTTAGATATAGTATTAGACAAAGCAGAGTAGTGCTTAGATATAGTATTAGATGTAGCAGAGTTGTGTTTAGATATAGTATCAGATATAGCAGAGTTGTGTTTAGATATAGTATCAGATATAGCAGAGTTGTGTTTAGATATAGTATCAGATATAGCAGAGTTGTGTTTAGATATAGCAGAGTTGTGTTTAGATATAGTATCAGATATAGCAGAGTTGTGTTTAGATATAGTATCAGATATAGCAGAGTTGTGTTTAGATATAGTATCAGATATAGCAGAGTTGTGTTTAGATATAGTATTAGATATAGCAGAGTTGTGTTTGATTAGCAGTGTGTTAGATATAGTATCAGATATAGCAGAGTTGTGTTTAGATATAGTATTAGATATAGCAGAGTTGTGTTTAGATATAGTATCAGATATAGCAGAGTTGTGTTTAGATATAGTATCAGATATAGCAGAGTTGTGTTTAGATATAGTATTAGATATAGCAGAGTTGTGTTTAGATATAGTATTAGACATAGCAGAGTTGTGCTTAGATATAGTATTAGTCATAGCAGAGTTGTGTTTAGATATAGTATCAGATATAGCAGAGTTGTGTTTAGATATAGTATTAGACATAGCAGAGTTGTGTTTAGATATTATAACATAGCAGAGTTGTGCTTAGATATAGTATTAGTCATAGCAGAGTTGTGTTTAGATATAGTATTAGATATAGCAGAGTTGTGTTTAGATATAGTATTAGACATAGCAGAGTTGTGTTTAGATACAGCAGAGTTGTGTTTAGATATAGTATTAGATATAGCAGAGTTGTGTTTAGATATAGTATTAGATATAGCAGAGTTGTGATTAGATATAGTATCAGGTACAGCAGAGTTTTGTTTAGATATAGCAGAGTTGTGTTTAGATATAGTATTAGATATAGCAGAGTTGTGTTTAGATATAGTATTAGATATAGCAGAGTTGTGATTAGATATAGTATTAGACATAGCAGAGTTGTGTTTAGATATAGCAGAGTATTGTTTAGATATAGTATTAGACATAGCAGAGTTGTGTTTAGATATAGTATTAGACATAGCAGAGTTGTGTTTAGATATAGCAGAGTTGTGTTTAGATATAATATTAGATATAGCAGAGTTGTGTTTAGATATAGTATGAGATATAGCAGAGTTGTGTTTAGATATAGTATTAGAAATAGCAGAGATGTGTTTAGATATAGTATTAGATATAGCAGAGTTGTGTTTAGATATAGTATTAGATATAGCAGAGATGTGTTTAGATACAGTATTAGATATAGCAGAGTTGTGTTTAGTTATAGTAATAGATATAGCAGAGTTGTGTTTAGATATAGCAGAGTATTGTTTAGATATAGTATTAGACATAGCAGAGTATTGTTTAGATATAGTATTAGACATAGCATTGTTGTCTTTAGATATAGCAGAGTTGTGTTTAGATACAGTATCAGATATAGCAGAGTTTTGTTTAGATATAGTATCAGATATAGCAGAGTTGTGTTTAGATATAGTATTAGATATAGCAGAGTTGTGTTTAGATACAGTATTAGACATAGCAGAGTTGTGTTTAGATATAGCAGAGTTGTGTTTAGATATAGTATCAGATATAGCAGAGTTGTGTTTAGATATAGTATTAGATATAGCAGAGTTGTGTTTAGATATAGTATCAGATATAGCAGAGTTTTGTTTAGATATAGTATCAGATATAGCAGAGTTGTGTTTAGATATAGTATTAGATATAGCAGAGTTGTGTTTAGATATAGTATTAGATATAGCAGAGTTGTGATTAGATATAGTATCAGATACAGCAGAGTTTTGTTTAGATATAGCAGAGTTGTGTTTAGATATAGTATTAGATATAGCAGAGTTGTGTTTAGATATAGTATTAGATATAGCAGAGTTGTGATTAGATATAGTATTAGACATAGCAGAGTTGTGTTTAGATATAGCAGAGTATTGTTTAGATATAATATTAGACATAGCAGAGTTGTGTTTAGATATAGTATTAGACATAGCAGAGTTGTGTTTAGATATAGCAGAGTTGTGTTTAGATATAGTATTAGATATAGCAGAGTTGTGTTT
The DNA here is from genome assembly GCF_905237065.1 of Salmo salar. Lineage (NCBI taxonomy): Eukaryota > Metazoa > Chordata > Actinopteri > Salmoniformes > Salmonidae > Salmo > Salmo salar. The sequence goes on from NC_059455.1 coordinate 100,020,552, forward strand.
AGATATAGTATCAGATATAGCAGAGTTGTGTTTAGATATAGTATTAGAAATAGCAGAGATGTGTTTAGATATAGTATTAGATATAGCAGAGTTGTGTTTAGATATAGTATTAGATATAGCAGAGATGTGTTTAGATACAGTATTAGATATAGCAGAGTTGTGTTTAGTTATAGTAATAGATATAGCAGAGTTGTGTTTAGATATAGCAGAGTATTGTTTAGATATAGTATTAGACATAGCAGAGTATTGTTTAGATATAGTATTAGACATAGCATTGTTGTCTTTAGATATAGCAGAGTTGTGTTTAGATACAGTATCAGATATAGCAGAGTTGTGTTTAGATATAGTATCAGATATAGCAGAGTTTTGTTTAGATATAGTATCAGATATAGCAGAGTTGTGTTTAGATATAGTATTAGATATAGCAGAGTTGTGTTTAGATACAGTATTAGACATAGCAGAGTTGTGTTTAGATATAGTAGAGTTGTGTTTAGATATAGTATCAGATATAGCAGAGTTGTGTTTAGATATAGTATTAGATATAGCAGAGTTGTGTTTAGATATAGTATCAGATATAGCAGAGTTTTGTTTAGATATAGTATCAGATATAGCAGAGTTGTGTTTAGATATAGTATTAGATATAGCAGAGTTGTGTTTAGATATAGTATTAGACATAGCAGAGTTGTGTTTAGATATAGTATCAGATATAGCAGAGTTGTGTTTAGATATAGTATTAGACATAGCAGAGTTGTGTTTAGATATAGTATTAGATATAGCAGAGTTGTGTTTAGATATAGCGGAGTATTGTTTAGATATAGTATTAGAAATAGCAGAGTTGTGTTTAGATACAGCAGAGTTGTGTTTAGATATAGTATTAGATACAGCAGAGTTGTGTTTAGATATAGTATCAGATATAGCACAGTTGTGTATAGATATAGTATTAGATATTGCAGAGTTGTGTTTAGATATAGTATCAGATACAGCAGAGTTTTGTTTAGATATATCAGAGTTGTGTTTAGATATAGTATTAGATATAGCAGAGTTGTGTTTAGATATAGTATTAGATATAGCAGAGTTGTGTTTAGATATAGTATTAGACATAGCAGAGTTGTGTTTAGATATAGCAGAGTATTGTTTAGATATAGTATTAGACATAGCAGAGTTGTGTTTAGATATAGTATTAGACATAGCAGAGTTGTGTTTAGATGTAGCAGAGTTGTGTTTAGATATAGTATTAGATATAGCAGAGATGTGTTTAGATACAGTATTAGATATAGCAGAGTTGTGTTTAGTTATAGTAATAGATATAGCAGAGTTGTGTTTAGATATAGCAGAGTATTGTTTAGATATAGTATTAGACATAGCAGAGTATTGTTTAGATATAGTATTAGACATAGCATTGTTGTCTTTAGATATAGCAGAGTTGTGTTTAGATACAGTATCAGATATAGCAGAGTTGTGTTTAGATATAGTATCAGATATAGCAGAGTTTTGTTTAGATATAGTATCAGATATAGCAGAGTTGTGTTTAGATATAGTATTAGATATAGCAGAGTTGTGTTTAGATACAGTATTAGACATAGCAGAGTTGTGTTTAGATATAGCAGAGTTGTGTTTAGATATAGTATCAGATATAGCAGAGTTGTGTTTAGATATAGTATTAGATATAGCAGAGTTGTGATTAGATATAGTATCAGGTACAGCAGAGTTTTGTTTAGATATAGCAGAGTTGTGTTTAGATATAGTATTAGATATAGCAGAGTTGTGTTTAGATATAGTATTAGATATAGCAGAGTTGTGATTAGATATAGTATTAGACATAGCAGAGTTGTGTTTAGATATAGCAGAGTATTGTTTAGATATAGTATTAGACATAGCAGAGTTGTGTTTAGATATAGTATTAGACATAGCAGAGTTGTGTTTAGATATAGCAGAGTTGTGTTTAGATATAATATTAGATATAGCAGAGTTGTGTTTAGATATAGTATGAGATATAGCAGAGTTGTGTTTAGATATAGTATTAGAAATAGCAGAGATGTGTTTAGATATAGTATTAGATATAGCAGAGTTGTGTTTAGATATAGTATTAGATATAGCAGAGATGTGTTTAGATACAGTATTAGATATAGCAGAGTTGTGTTTAGTTATAGTAATAGATATAGCAGAGTTGTGTTTAGATATAGCAGAGTATTGTTTAGATATAGTATTAGACATAGCAGAGTATTGTTTAGATATAGTATTAGACATAGCATTGTTGTCTTTAGATATAGCAGAGTTGTGTTTAGATACAGTATCAGATATAGCAGAGTTTTGTTTAGATATAGTATCAGATATAGCAGAGTTGTGTTTAGATATAGTATTAGATATAGCAGAGTTGTGTTTAGATACAGTATTAGACATAGCAGAGTTGTGTTTAGATATAGCAGAGTTGTGTTTAGATATAGTATCAGATATAGCAGAGTTGTGTTTAGATATAGTATTAGATATAGCAGAGTTGTGTTTAGATATAGTATCAGATATAGCAGAGTTTTGTTTAGATATAGTATCAGATATAGCAGAGTTGTGTTTAGATATAGTATTAGATATAGCAGAGTTGTGTTTAGATATAGTATTAGATATAGCAGAGTTGTGATTAGATATAGTATCAGATACAGCAGAGTTTTGTTTAGATATAGCAGAGTTGTGTTTAGATATAGTATTAGATATAGCAGAGTTGTGTTTAGATATAGTATTAGATATAGCAGAGTTGTGATTAGATATAGTATTAGACATAGCAGAGTTGTGTTTAGATATAGCAGAGTATTGTTTAGATATAATATTAGACATAGCAGAGTTGTGTTTAGATATAGTATTAGACATAGCAGAGTTGTGTTTAGATATAGCAGAGTTGTGTTTAGATATAGTATTAGATATAGCAGAGTTGTGTTTAGATATAGTATCAGATATAGCAGAGTTGTGTTTAGATATAGTATTAGAAATAGCAGAGATGTGTTTAGATATAGTATTAGATATAGCAGAGTTGTGTTTAGATATAGTATTAGATATAGCAGAGATGTGTTTAGATACAGTATTAGATATAGCAGAGTTGTGTTTAGTTATAGTAATAGATATAGCAGAGTTGTGTTTAGATATAGCAGAGTATTGTTTAGATATAGTATTAGACATAGCAGAGTATTGTTTAGATATAGTATTAGACATAGCATTGTTGTCTTTAGATATAGCAGAGTTGTGTTTAGATACAGTATCAGATATAGCAGAGTTGTGTTTAGATATAGTATCAGATATAGCAGAGTTTTGTTTAGATATAGTATCAGATATAGCAGAGTTGTGTTTAGATATAGTATTAGATATAGCAGAGTTGTGTTTAGATACAGTATTAGACATAGCAGAGTTGTGTTTAGATATAGCAGAGTTGTGTTTAGATATAGTATCAGATATAGCAGAGTTGTGTTTAGATATAGTATTAGATATAGCAGAGTTGTGTTTAGATATAGTATCAGATATAGCAGAGTTTTGTTTAGATATAGTATCAGATATAGCAGAGTTGTGTTTAGATATAGTATTAGATATAGCAGAGTTGTGTTTAGATATAGTATTAGACATAGCAGAGTTGTGTTTAGATATAGTATCAGATATAGCAGAGTTGTGTTTAGATATAGTATTAGACATAGCAGAGTTGTGTTTAGATATAGTATTAGATATAGCAGAGTTGTGTTTAGATATAGCGGAGTATTGTTTAGATATAGTATTAGAAATAGCAGAGTTGTGTTTAGATACAGCAGAGTTGTGTTTAGATATAGTATTAGATACAGCAGAGTTGTGTTTAGATATAGTATCAGATATAGCACAGTTGTGTATAGATATAGTATTAGATATTGCAGAGTTGTGTTTAGATATAGTATCAGATACAGCAGAGTTTTGTTTAGATATATCAGAGTTGTGTTTAGATATAGTATTAGATATAGCAGAGTTGTGTTTAGATATAGTATTAGATATAGCAGAGTTGTGTTTAGATATAGTATTAGACATAGCAGAGTTGTGTTTAGATATAGCAGAGTATTGTTTAGATATAGTATTAGACATAGCAGAGTTGTGTTTAGATATAGTATTAGACATAGCAGAGTTGTGTTTAGATGTAGCAGAGTTGTGTTTAGATATAGTATTAGATATAGCAGAGTTGTGTTTAGATATAGTATCAGATATAGCAGAGTTGTGTTTAGATATAGTATTAGAAATAGCAGAGTTGTGTTTAGATATAGTATTAGATATAGCAGAGTTGTGTTTAGTTACAGTAATAGATATAGCAGAGTTGTGTTTAGATATAGCAGAGTATTGTTTAGATATAGTATTAGACATAGCAGATTTGTTTAGATATAGTATTAGACATAGCAGAGATGTCTTTAGATATAGCAGAGTTGTGTTTAGATATAGTATCAGATATAGCAGAGTTGTGTTTAGATATAGTATCAGATATAGCAGAGTTGTGTTTAGATATAGTATTAGAAATAGCAGAGATGTGTTTAGATATAGTATTAGATATAGCAGAGTTGTGTTTAGATATAGTATTAGATATAGCAGAGATGTGTTTAGATATAGTATTAGATATAGCAGAGTTGTGTTTAGTTATAGTAATAGATATAGCAGAGTTGTGTTTAGATATAGCAGAGTATTGTTTAGATATAGTATTAGACATAGCAGAGTTGTGTTTAGATATAGTATCAGATATAGCAGAGTTTTGTTTAGATATAGTATCAGATATAGCAGAGTTGTGTTTAGATATAGTATTAGATATAGCAGAGTTGTGTTTAGACACAGTATTAGACATAGCAGAGTTGTGTTTAGATATAGCAGAGTTGTGTTTAGATATAGTATCAGATATAGCAGAGTTGTGTTTAGATATAGTATTAGATATAGCAGAGTTGTGTTTAGATATAGTATCAGATATAGCAGAGTTTTGTTTAGATATAGTATCAGATATAGCAGAGTTGTGTTTAGATATAGTATTAGATATAGCAGAGTTGTGTTTAGATATAGTATTAGATATAGCAGAGTTGTGTTTAGATATAGTATTAGACATAGCAGAGTTGTGTTTAGATATAGCAGAGTATTGTTTAGATATAGTATTAGACATAGCAGAGTTGTGTTTAGATATAGTATTAGACATAGCAGAGTTGTGTTTAGATGTAGCAGAGTTGTGTTTAGATATAGTATTAGATATAGCAGAGTTGTGTTTAGATATAGTATCAGATATAGCAGAGTTGTGTTTAGATATAGTATTAGAAATAGCAGAGAAGTGTTTAGATATAGTATTAGATATAGCAGAGTTGTGTTTAGTTACAGTAATAGATATAGCAGAGTTGTGTTTAGATATAGCAGAGTATTGTTTAGATATAGTATTAGACATAGCAGATTTGTTTAGATATAGTATTAGACATAGCAGAGATGTCTTTAGATATAGCAGAGTTGTGTTTAGATATAGTATCAGATATAGCAGAGTTGTGTTTAGATATAGTATCAGATATAGCAGAGTTGTGTTTAGATATAGTATTAGAAATAGCAGAGATGTGTTTAGATATAGTATTAGATATAGCAGAATTGTGTTTAGATATAGTATTAGATATAGCAGAGATGTGTTTAGATATAGTATTAGATATAGCAGAGTTGTGTTTAGTTATAGTAATAGATATAGCAGAGTTGTGTTTAGATATAGCAGAGTATTGTTTAGATATAGTATTAGACATAGCAGAGTTGTGTTTAGATATAGTATCAGATATAGCAGAGTTTTGTTTAGATATAGTATCAGATATAGCAGAGTTGTGTTTAGATATAGTATTAGATATAGCAGAGTTGTGTTTAGATACAGTATTAGACATAGCAGAGTTGTGTTTAGATATAGCAGAGTTGTGTTTAGATATAGTATCAGATATAGCAGAGTTGTGTTTAGATATAGTATTAGATATAGCAGAGTTGTGTTTAGATATAGTATCAGATATAGCAGAGTTTTGTTTAGATATAGTATCAGATATAGCAGAGTTGTGTTTAGATATAGTATTAGATATAGCAGAGTTGTGTTTAGATATAGTATTAGACATAGCAGAGTTGTGTTTAGGTATAGTATCAGATATAGCAGAGTTGTGTTTAGATATAGTATTAGACATAGCAGAGTTGTGTTTAGATATAGTATTAGATATAGCAGAGTTGTGTTTAGATATAGCAGAGTATTGTTTAGATATAGTATTAGACATAGCAGAGTTGTGTTTAGATACAGCAGAGTTGTGTTTAGATATAGTATTAGATACAGCAGAGTTATGTTTAGATATAGTATCAGATATAGCACAGTTGTGTTTAGATATAGTATTAGATATTGCAGAGTTGTGTTTAGATATAGTAACAGATACAGCAGAGTTTTGTTTAGATATATCAGAGTTGTGTTTAGATATAGTATTAGATATAGCAGAGTTGTGTTTAGATATAGTATTAGATATAGCAGAGTTGTGTTTAGATATAGCAGAGTATTGTTTAGATATAGTATTAGACATAGCAGAGTTGTGTTTAGATATAGTATTAGACATAGCAGAGTTGTGTTTAGATGTAGCAGAGTTGTGATTAGATATAGTATTAGATATAGCAGAGTTGTGTTTAGATATAGTATTAGAAATAGCAGAGTTGTGTTTAGATATAGTATTAGATATAGCAGAGTTGTGTTTAGATATAGTATTAGATATAGCAGAGTTGTGTTTAGATATAGTATTAGACATAGCAGAGTAGTGCTTAGATATAGTATTAGATGTAGCAGAGTTGTGTTTAGATATAGTATCAGATATAGCAGAGTTGTGTTTAGATATAGTATTAGATATAGCAGAGTTGTGTTTAGGTATAGTATTAGATATAGCAGAGTTGTGTTTAGATATAGTATTAGAAATAGCAGAGTTGTGTTTAGATATAGTATTAGATATAGCAGAGTTGTGTTTAGATATAGTATTAGATATAGCAGAGTTGTGTTTAGATATAGTATCAGATATAGCAGAGTTGTGTTTAGATATAGTATTAGATATAGCAGAGTTGTGTTTAGATATAGTATTAGACATAGCAGAGTAGTGCTTAGATATAGTATTAGTCATAGCAGAGTTGTGTTTAGATATAGTATTAGATATAGCAGAGTTGTGTTTAGATATAGTATTAGACATAGCAGAGTTGTGTTTAGATATAGCAGAGTTGTGTTTAGATATAGTATTAGACATAGCAGAGTAGTGCTTAGATATAGTATTAGTCATAGCAGAGTTGTGTTTAGATATAGTATTAGATATAGCAGAGTTGTGTTTAGATATAGTATTAGACATAGCAGAGTTGTGTTTAGATACAGCAGAGTTGTGTTTAGATATAGTATTAGATATAGCAGAGTTGTGTTTAGATACAGTATTAGATATAGCAGAGTTGTGATTAGATATAGTATCAGATACAGCAGAGTTTTGTTTAGATATAGCAGAGTTGTGTTTAGATATAGTATTAGATATAGCAGAGTTGTGTTTAGATATAGTATTAGATATAGCAGAGTTGTGATTAGATATAGTATTAGACATAGCAGAGTTGTGTTTAGATATAGCAGAGTATTGTTTAGATATAGTATTAGACATAGCAGAGTTGTGTTTAGATATAGTATTAGACATACCAGAGTTGTGTTTAGATATAGCAGAGTTGTGTTTAGATGTAGTATTAGATATAGCAGAGTTGTGTTTAGATATAGTATCAGATATAGCAGAGTTGTGTTTAGATATAGTATTAGATATAGCAGAGATGTGTTTAGATATAGTATTAGATATAGCAGAGTTGTGTTTAGTTATAGTAATAGATATAGCAGAGTTGTGTTTAGATATAGCAGAGTATTGTTTAGATATAGTATTAGATATAGCAGAGTTGTGTTTAGATATAGTATTAGACATAGCAGAGTTGTGTTTAGATATAGCAGAGTATTGTTTAGATATAGTATTAGACATAGCAGAGTTGTGTTTAGATATAGTATTAGACATAGCAGAGTTGTGTTTAGATGTAGCAGAGTTGTGTTTAGATATAGTATTAGATATAGCAGAGTTGTGTTTAGATATAGTATCAGATATAGCAGAGTTGTGTTTAGATATAGTATTAGAAATAGCAGAGAAGTGTTTAGATATAGTATTAGATATAGCAGAGTTGTGTTTAGTTACAGTAATAGATATAGCAGAGTTGTGTTTAGATATAGCAGAGTATTGTTTAGATATAGTATTAGACATAGCAGATTTGTTTAGATATAGTATTAGACATAGCAGAGATGTCTTTAGATATAGCAGAGTTGTGTTTAGATATAGTATCAGATATAGCAGAGTTGTGTTTAGATATAGTATCAGATATAGCAGAGTTGTGTTTAGATATAGTATTAGAAATAGCAGAGATGTGTTTAGATATAGTATTAGATATAGCAGAGTTGTGTTTAGATATAGTATTAGATATAGCAGAGATGTGTTTAGATATAGTATTAGATATAGCAGAGTTGTGTTTAGTTATAGTAATAGATATAGCAGAGTTGTGTTTAGATATAGCAGAGTATTGTTTAGATATAGTATTAGACATAGCAGAGTTGTGTTTAGATATAGTATCAGATATAGCAGAGTTTTGTTTAGATTTAGTATCAGATATAGCAGAGTTGTGTTTAGATATAGTATTAGATATAGCAGAGTTGTGTTTAGATATAGTATTAGACATAGCAGAGTTGTGTTTAGGTATAGTATCAGATATAGCAGAGTTGTGTTTAGATATAGTATTAGACATAGCAGAGTTGTGTTTAGATATAGTATTAGATATAGCAGAGTTGTGTTTAGATATAGCAGAGTATTGTTTAGATATAGTATTAGACATAGCAGAGTTGTGTTTAGATACAGCAGAGTTGTGTTTAGATATAGTATTAGATACAGCAGAGTTATGTTTAGATATAGTATCAGATATAGCACAGTTGTGTTTAGATATAGTATTAGATATTGCAGAGTTGTGTTTAGATATAGTATCAGATACAGCAGAGTTTTGTTTAGATATATCAGAGTTGTGTTTAGATATAGTATTAGATATAGCAGAGTTGTGTTTAGATATAGTATTAGATATAGCAGAGTTGTGTTTAGATATAGCAGAGTATTGTTTAGATATAGTATTAGACATAGCAGAGTTGTGTTTAGATATAGTATTAGACATAGCAGAGTTGTGTTTAGATGTAGCAGAGTTGTGTTTAGATATAGTATTAGATATAGCAGAGTTGTGTTTAGATATAGTATTAGAAATAGCAGAGTTGTGTTTAGATATAGTATTAGATATAGCAGAGTTGTGTTTAGATATAGTATTAGATATAGCAGAGTTGTGTTTAGATATAGTATTAGACATAGCAGAGTAGTGCTTAGATATAGTATTAGATGTAGCAGAGTTGTGTTTAGATATAGTATCAGATATAGCAGAGTTGTGTTTAGATATAGTATTAGATATAGCAGAGTTGTGTTTAGATATAGTATCAGATATAGCAGAGTTGTGTTTAGATATAGTATTAGATATAGCAGAGTTGTGTTTAGATATAGTATCAGATATAGCAGAGTTTTGTTTAGATATAGTATCAGATATAGCAGAGTTGTGTTTAGATATAGTATTAGATATAGCAGAGTTGTGTTTAGATATAGTATTAGACATAGCAGAGTTGTGTTTAGGTATAGTATCAGATATAGCAGAGTTGTGTTTAGATATAGTATTAGACATAGCAGAGTTGTGTTTAGATATAGTATTAGATATAGCAGAGTTGTGTTTAGATATAGTATTAGAAATAGCAGAGTTGTGTTTAGATATAGTATTAGATATAACAGAGTTGTTTTTAGATATAGTATTAGATATAGCAGAGTTGTGTTTAGATATAGTATCAGATATAGCAGAGTTGTGTTTAGATATAGTATTAGATATAGCAGAGTTGTGTTTAGATATAGTATTAGACATAGCAGAGTAGTGCTTAGATATAGTATTAGTCATAGCAGAGTTGTGTTTAGATATAGTATTAGATATAGCAGAGTTGTGTTTAGATATAGTATTAGACATAGCAGAGTTGTGTTTAGATATAGCAGAGTTGTGTTTAGATATAGTATTAGACATAGCAGAGTAGTGCTTAGATATAGTATTAGTCATAGCAGAGTTGTGTTTAGATATAGTATTAGATATAGCAGAGTTGTGTTTAGATATAGTATTAGACATAGCAGAGTTGTGTTTAGATATAGTATTAGACATAGCAGAGTTGTGTTTAGATATAGTATTAGATATAGCAGAGTTGTGTTTAGATATAGCAGAGTATTGTTTAGATATAGTATTAGACATAGCAGAGTTGTGTTTAGATACAGCAGAGTTGTGTTTAGATATAGTATTAGATACAGCAGAGTTATGTTTAGATATAGTATCAGATATAGCACAGTTGTGTTTAGATATAGTATTAGATATTGCAGAGTTGTGTTTAGATATAGTATCAGATACAGCAGAGTTTTGTTTAGATATATCAGAGTTGTGTTTAGATATAGTATTAGATATAGCAGAGTTGTGTTTAGATATAGTATTAGATATAGCAGAGTTGTGTTTAGATATAGCAGAGTATTGTTTAGATATAGTATTAGACATAGCAGAGTTGTGTTTAGATATAGTATTAGACATAGCAGAGTTGTGTTTAGATGTAGCAGAGTTGTGTTTAGATATAGTATTAGATATAGCAGAGTTGTGTTTAGATATAGTATTAGAAATAGCAGAGTTGTGTTTAGATATAGTATTAGATATAGCAGAGTTGTGTTTAGATATAGTATTAGATATAGCAGAGTTGTGTTTAGATATAGTATTAGACATAGCAGAGTAGTGCTTAGATATAGTATTAGATGTAGCAGAGTTGTGTTTAGATATAGTATCAGATATAGCCGAGTTGTGTTTAGATATAGTATTAGATATAGCAGAGTTGTGTTTAGATATAGTATTAGATATAGCAGAGTTGTGTTTAGATATAGTATTAGAAATAGCAGAGTTGTGTTTAGATATAGTATTAGATATAACAGAGTTGTTTTTAGATATAGTATTAGATATAGCAGAGTTGTGTTTAGATATAGTATCAGATATAGCAGAGTTGTGTTTAGATATAGTATTAGATATAGCAGAGTTGTGTTTAAATATAGTATTAGACATAGCAGAGTAGTGCTTAGATATAGTATTAGTCATAGCAGAGTTGTGTTTAGATATAGTATTAGATATAGCAGAGTTGTGTTTAGATATAGTATTAGACATAGCAGAGTTGTGTTTAGATATAGCAGAGTTGTGTTTAGATATAGTATTAGACATAGCAGAGTAGTGCTTAGATATAGTATTAGTCATAGCAGAGTTGTGTTTAGATATAGTATTAGATATAGCAGAGTTGTGTTTAGATATAGTATTAGACATAGCAGAGTTGTGTTTAGATATAGTATTAGACATAGCAGAGTTGTGTTTAGATATAGTATTAGATATAGCAGAGTTGTGTTTAGATATAGCAGAGTATTGTTTAGATATAGTATTAGACATAGCAGAGTTGTGTTTAGATACAGCAGAGTTGTGTTTAGATATAGTATTAGATACAGCAGAGTTATGTTTAGATATAGTATCAGATATAGCACAGTTGTGTTTAGATATAGTATTAGATATTGCAGAGTTGTGTTTAGATATAGTATCAGATACAGCAGAGTTTTGTTTAGATATATCAGAGTTGTGTTTAGATATAGTATTAGATATAGCAGAGTTGTGTTTAGATATAGTATTAGATATAGCAGAGTTGTGTTTAGATATAGCAGAGTATTGTTTAGATATAGTATTAGACATAGCAGAGTTGTGTTTAGATATAGTATTAGACATAGCAGAGTTGTGTTTAGATGTAGCAGAGTTGTGTTTAGATATAGTATTAGATATAGCAGAGTTGTGTTTAGATATAGTATTAGAAATAGCAGAGTTGTGTTTAGATATAGTATTAGATATAGCAGAGTTGTGTTTAGATATAGTATTAGATATAGCAGAGTTGTGTTTAGATATAGTATTAGACATAGCAGAGTAGTGCTTAGATATAGTATTAGATGTAGCAGAGTTGTGTTTAGATATAGTATCAGATATAGCCGAGTTGTGTTTAGATATAGTATTAGATATAGCAGAGTTGTGTTTAGATATAGTATTAGATATAGCAGAGTTGTGTTTAGATATAGTATTAGAAATAGCAGAGTTGTGTTTAGATATAGTATTAGATATAACAGAGTTGTTTTTAGATATAGTATTAGATATAGCAGAGTTGTGTTTAGATATAGTATCAGATATAGCAGAGTTGTGTTTAGATATAGTATTAGATATAGCAGAGTTGTGTTTAGATATAGTATTAGACATAGCAGAGTAGTGCTTAGATATAGTATTAGTCATAGCAGAGTTGTGTTTAGATATAGTATTAGATATAGCAGAGTTGTGTTTAGATATAGTATTAGACATAGCAGAGTTGTGTTTAGATATAGCAGAGTTGTGTTTAGATATAGTATTAGACATAGCAGAGTAGTGCTTAGATATAGTATTAGTCATAGCAGAGTTGTGTTTAGATATAGTATTAGATATAGCAGAGTTGTGTTTAGATATAGTATTAGACATAGCAGAGTTGTGTTTAGATACAGCAGAGTTGTGTTTAGATATAGTATTAGATATAGCAGAGTTGTGTTTAGATACAGTATTAGATATAGCAGAGTTGTGATTAGATATAGTATCAGATACAGCAGAGTTTTGTTTAGATATAGCAGAGTTGTGTTTAGATATAGTATTAGATATAGCAGAGTTGTGTTTAGATATAGTATTAGATATAGCAGAGTTGTGATTAGATATAGTATTAGACATAGCAGAGTTGTGTTTAGATATAGCAGAGTATTGTTTAGATATAGTATTAGACATAGCAGAGTTGTGTTTAGATATAGTATTAGACATACCAGAGTTGTGTTTAGATATAGCAGAGTTGTGTTTAGATGTAGTATTAGATATAGCAGAGTTGTGTTTAGATATAGTATCAGATATAGCAGAGTTGTGTTTAGATATAGTATTAGATATAGCAGAGATGTGTTTAGATATAGTATTAGATATAGCAGAGTTGTGTTTAGTTATAGTAATAGATATAGCAGAGTTGTGTTTAGATATAGCAGAGTATTGTTTAGATATAGTATTAGACATAGCAGAGTATTGTTTAGATATAGTATTATACATAGCAGAGTTGTCTTTAGATATAGCAGAGTTGTGTTTAGATACAGTATCAGATATAGCAGAGTTGTGTTTAGATATAGTATCAGATATAGCAGAGTTTTGTTTAGATATAGTATCAGATATAGCAGAGTTGTGTTTAGATATAGTATTAGATATAGCAGAGTTGTGTTTAGATACAGTATTAGACATAGAAGAGTTGTGTTTAGATATAGCAGAGTTGTGTTTAGATATAGTATCAGATATAGCAGAGTTGTGTTTAGATATAGTATTAGATATAGCAGAGTTGTGTTTAGATATAGTATCAGATATAGCAGAGTTTTGTTTAGATATAGTATCAGATATAGCAGAGTTGTGTTTAGATATAGTATTAGATATAGCAGAGTTGTGTTTAGATATAGTATTAGACATAGCAGAGTTGTGTTTAGATATAGTATCAGATATAGCAGAGTTGTGTTTAGATATACTATTAGACATAGCAGAGTTGTGTTTAGATATAGTATTAGATATAGCAGAGTTGTGTTTAGATATAGTATTAGATATTGCAGAGTTGTGTTTAGATATAGTATCAGATACAGCAGAGTTTTGTTTAGATATATCAGAGTTGTGTTTAGATATAGTATTAGATATAGCAGAGTTGTGTTTAGATATAGTATTAGATATAGCAGAGTTGTGTTTAGATATAGTATTAGATATTGCAGAGTTGTGTTTAGATATAGTATCAGATACAGCAGAGTTTTGTTTAGATATATCAGAGTTGTGTTTAGATATAGTATTAGATATAGCAGAGTTGTGTTTAGATATAGTATTAGATACAGCAGAGTTATGTTTAGATATAGTATCAGATATAGCACAGTTGTGTTTAGATATAGTATTAGATATTGCAGAGTTGTGTTTAGATATAGTATCAGATACAGCAGAGTTTTGTTTAGATATATCAGAGTTGTGTTTAGATATAGTATTAGATATAGCAGAGTTGTGTTTAGATATAGTATTAGATATAGCAGAGTTGTGTTTAGATATAGTATTAGACATAGCAGAGTTGTGTTTAGATATAGTATTAGACATAGCAGAGTTGTGTTTAGATGTAGCAGAGTTGTGTTTAGATATAGTATTAGATATAGCAGAGTTGTGTTTAGATATAGTATTAGAAATAGCAGAGTTGTGTTTAGATATAGTATTAGATATAGCAGAGTTGTGTTTAGATATAGTATTAGATATAGCAGAGTTGTGTTTAGATATAGTATTAGACATAGCAGAGTAGTGCTTAGATATAGTATTAGATGTAGCAGAGTTGTGTTTAGATATAGTATCAGATATAGCCGAGTTGTGTTTAGATATAGTATTAGATATAGCAGAGTTGTGTTTAGATATAGTATTAGATATAGCAGAGTTGTGTTTAGATATAGTATTAGAAATAGCAGAGTTGTGTTTAGATATAGTATTAGATATAACAGAGTTGTTTTTAGATATAGTATTAGATATAGCAGAGTTGTGTTTAGATATAGTATCAGATATAGCAGAGTTGTGTTTAGATATAGTATTAGATATAGCAGAGTTGTGTTTAGATATAGTATTAGACATAGCAGAGTAGTGCTTAGATATAGTATTAGTCATAGCAGAGTTGTGTTTAGATATAGTATTAGATATAGCAGAGTTGTGTTTAGATATAGTATTAGACATAGCAGAGTTGTGTTTAGATATAGCAGAGTTGTGTTTAGATATAGTATTAGACATAGCAGAGTAGTGCTTAGATATAGTATTAGTCATAGCAGAGTTGTGTTTAGATATAGTATTAGATATAGCACAGTTGTGTTTAGATATAGTATTAGACATAGCAGAGTTGTGTTTAGATACAGCAGAGTTGTGTTTAGATATAGTATTAGATATAGCAGAGTTGTGTTTAGATACAGTATTAGATATAGCAGAGTTGTGATTAGATATAGTATCAGATACAGCAGAGTTTTGTTTAGATATAGCAGAGTTGTGTTTAGATATAGTATTAGATATAGCAGAGTTGTGTTTAGATATAGTATTAGATATAGCAGAGTTGTGATTAGATATAGTATTAGACATAGCAGAGTTGTGTTTAGATATAGCAGAGTATTGTTTAGATATAGTATTAGACATAGCAGAGTTGTGTTTAGATATAGTATTAGACATACCAGAGTTGTGTTTAGATATAGCAGAGTTGTGTTTAGATGTAGTATTAGATATAGCAGAGTTGTGTTTAGATATAGTATCAGATATAGCAGAGTTGTGTTTAGATATAGTATTAGATATAGCAGAGATGTGTTTAGATATAGTATTAGATATAGCAGAGTTGTGTTTAGTTATAGTAATAGATATAGCAGAGTTGTGTTTAGATATAGCAGAGTATTGTTTAGATATAGTATTAGACATAGCAGAGTATTGTTTAGATATAGTATTATACATAGCAGAGTTGTCTTTAGATATAGCAGAGTTGTGTTTAGATACAGTATCAGATATAGCAGAGTTGTGTTTAGATATAGTATCAGATATAGCAGAGTTTTGTTTAGATATAGTATCAGATATAGCAGAGTTGTGTTTAGATATAGTATTAGATATAGCAGAGTTGTGTTTAGATACAGTATTAGACATAGAAGAGTTGTGTTTAGATATAGCAGAGTTGTGTTTAGATATAGTATCAGATATAGCAGAGTTGTGTTTAGATATAGTATTAGATATAGCAGAGTTGTGTTTAGATATAGTATCAGATATAGCAGAGTTTTGTTTAGATATAGTATCAGATATAGCAGAGTTGTGTTTAGATATAGTATTAGATATAGCAGAGTTGTGTTTAGATATAGTATTAGACATAGCAGAGTTGTGTTTAGATATAGTATCAGATATAGCAGAGTTGTGTTTAGATATACTATTAGACATAGCAGAGTTGTGTTTAGATATAGTATTAGATATAGCAGAGTTGTGTTTAGATATAGCAGAGTATTGTTTAGATATAGTATTAGACATAGCAGAGTTGTGTTTAGATACAGCAGAGTTGTGTTTAGATATAGTATTAGATACAGCAGAGTTGTGTTTAGATATAGTATCAGATATAGCACAGTTGTGTTTAGATATAGTATTAGATATTGCAGAGTTGTGTTTAGATATAGTATCAGATACAGCAGAGTTTTGTTTAGATATATCAGAGTTGTGTTTAGATATAGTATTAGATATAGCAGAGTTGTGTTTAGATATAGTATTAGATATAGCAGAGTTGTGTTTAGATATAGCAGAGTATTGTTTAGATATAGTATTAGACATAGCAGAGTTGTGTTTAGATATAGTATTAGACATAGCAGAGTTGTGTTTAGATGTAGCAGAGTTGTGTTTAGATATAGTATTAGATATAGCAGAGTTGTGTTTAGATATAGTATTAGAAATAGCAGAGTTGTGTTTAGATATAGTATTAGATATAGCAGAGTTGTGTTTAGATATAGTATTAGATATAGCAGAGTTGTGTTTAGATATAGTATTAGATATAGCAGAGTTGTTTTTAGATATAGTATTAGATATAGCAGAGTTGTGTTTAGATATAGTATCAGATATAGCAGAGTTGTGTTTAGATATAGTATTAGACATAGCAGAGTAGTGCTTAGATATAGTATTAGTCATAGCAGAGTTGTGTTTAGATATAGTATTAGATATAGCAGAGTTGTGTTTAGATATAGTATTAGACATAGCAGAGTTGTGTTTAGATATAGCAGAGTTGTGTTTAGATATAGTATTAGACATAGCAGAGTAGTGCTTAGATATAGTATTAGTCATAGCAGAGTTGTGTTTAGATATAGTATTAGATATAGCAGAGTTGTGTTTAGATATAGTATTAGACATAGCAGAGTTGTGTTTAGATATAGCAGAGTTGTGTTTAGATATAGTATTAGACATAGCAGAGTAGTGCTTAGATATAGTATTAGTCATAGCAGAGTTGTGTTTAGATATAGTATTAGATATAGCAGAGTTGTGTTTAGATATAGTATTAGACATAGCAGAGTTGTGTTTAGATATAGCAGAGTTGTGTTTAGATATAGTATTAGACATAGCAGAGTAGTGCTTAGATATAGTATTAGTCATAGCAGAGTTGTGTTTAGATATAGTATTAGATATAGCAGAGTTGTGTTTAGATATAGTATTAGACATAGCAGAGTTGTGTTTAGATACAGCAGAGTTGTGTTTAGATATAGTATTAGATATAGCAGAGTTGTGTTTAGATACAGTATTAGATATAGCAGAGTTGTGATTAGATATAGTATCAGATACAGCAGAGTTTTGTTTAGATATAGCAGAGTTGTGTTTAGATATAGTATTAGATATAGCAGAGTTGTGTTTAGATATAGTATTAGATATAGCAGAGTTGTGATTAGATATAGTATTAGACATAGCAGAGTTGTGTTTAGATATAGCAGAGTATTGTTTAGATATAGTATTAGACATAGCAGAGTTGTGTTTAGATATAGTATTAGACATACCAGAGTTGTGTTTAGATATAGCAGAGTTGTGTTTAGATGTAGTATTAGATATAGCAGAGTTGTGTTTAGATATAGTATCAGATATAGCAGAGTTGTGTTTAGATATAGTATTAGATATAGCAGAGATGTGTTTAGATATAGTATTAGATATAGCAGAGTTGTGTTTAGTTATAGTAATAGATATAGCAGAGTTGTGTTTAGATATAGCAGAGTATTGTTTAGATATAGTATTAGACATAGCAGAGTATTGTTTAGATATAGTATTATACATAGCAGAGTTGTCTTTAGATATAGCAGAGTTGTGTTTAGATACAGTATCAGATATAGCAGAGTTGTGTTTAGATATAGTATCAGATATAGCAGAGTTTTGTTTAGATATAGTATCAGATATAGCAGAGTTGTGTTTAGATATAGTATTAGATATAGCAGAGTTGTGTTTAGATACAGTATTAGACATAGAAGAGTTGTGTTTAGATATAGCAGAGTTGTGTTTAGATATAGTATCAGATATAGCAGAGTTGTGTTTAGATATAGTATTAGATATAGCAGAGTTGTGTTTAGATATAGTATCAGATATAGCAGAGTTTTGTTTAGATATAGTATCAGATATAGCAGAGTTGTGTTTAGATATAGTATTAGATATAGCAGAGTTGTGTTTAGATATAGTATTAGACATAGCAGAGTTGTGTTTAGATATAGTATCAGATATAGCAGAGTTGTGTTTAGATATACTATTAGACATAGCAGAGTTGTGTTTAGATATAGTATTAGATATAGCAGAGTTGTGTTTAGATATAGCAGAGTATTGTTTAGATATAGTATTAGACATAGCAGAGTTGTGTTTAGATACAGCAGAGTTGTGTTTAGATATAGTATTAGATACAGCAGAGTTGTGTTTAGATATAGTATCAGATATAGCACAGTTGTGTTTAGATATAGTATTAGATATTGCAGAGTTGTGTTTAGATATAGTATCAGATACAGCAGAGTTTTGTTTAGATATATCAGAGTTGTGTTTAGATATAGTATTAGATATAGCAGAGTTGTGTTTAGATATAGTATTAGATATAGCAGAGTTGTGTTTAGATATAGTATTAGACATAGCAGAGTTGTGTTTAGATATAGCAGAGTATTGTTTAGATATAGTATTAGACATAGCAGAGTTGTGTTTAGATATAGTATTAGACATAGCAGAGTTGTGTTTAGATGTAGCAGAGTTGTGTTTAGATATAGTATTAGATATAGCAGAGTTGTGTTTAGATATAGTATCAGATATAGCAGAGTTGTGTTTAGATATAGTATTAGAAATAGCAGAGAAGTGTTTAGATATAGTATTAGATATAGCAGAGTTGTGTTTAGTTATAGTAATAGATATAGCAGAGTTGTGTTTAGATATAGCAGAGTATTGTTTAGATATAGTATTAGACATAGCAGAGTTGTTTAGATATAGTATTAGACATAGCATAGATGTCTTTAGATATAGCAGAGTTGTGTTTAGATATAGTATCAGATATAGCAGAGTTGTGTTTAGATATAGTATCAGATATAGCAGAGTTGTGTTTAGATATAGTATTAGAAATAGCAGAGTTGTGTTTAGATATAGTATTAGATATAGCAGAGATGTGTTTAGATATAGTATTAGATATAGCAGAGTTGTGTTTAGTTATAGTAATAGATATAGCAGAGTTGTGTTTAGATATAGCAGAGTATTGTTTAGATATAGTATTAGACATAGCAGAGTTGTGTTTAGATATAGTATCAGATATAGCAGAGTTTTGTTTAGATATAGTATCAGATATAGCAGAGTTGTGTTTAGATATAGTATTAGATATAGCAGAGTTGTGTTTAGATATAGTATTAGACATAGCAGAGTTGTGTTTAGATATAGTATCAGATATAGCAGAGTTGTGTTTAGATATAGTATTAGACATAGCAGAGTTGTGTTTAGATATAGTATTAGATATAGCAGAGTTGTGTTTAGATATAGCAGAGTATTGTTTAGATATACTATTAGACATAGCAGAGTTGTGTTTAGATACAGCAGAGTTGTGTTTAGATATAGTATTAGATACAGCAGAGTTATGTTTAGATATAGTATCAGATATAGCACAGTTGTGTTTAGATATAGTATTAGATATTGCAGAGTTGTGTTTAGATATAGTATCAGATACAGCAGAGTTTTGTTTAGATATATCAGAGTTGTGTTTAGATATAGTATTAGATATAGCAGAGTTGTGTTTAGATATAGTATTAGATATAGCAGAGTTGTGTTTAGATATAGTATTAGATATAGCAGAGTTGTGTTTAGATATAGCAGAGTATTGTTTAGATATAGTATTAGACATAGCAGAGTTGTGCTTAGATATAGTATTAGACATAGCAAAGTTGTGTTTAGATGTAGCAGAGTTGTGTTTAGATATAGTATTAGATATAGCAGAGTTGTGTTTAGATATAGTATCAGATATAGCAGAGTTGTGTTTAGATATAGTATTAGACATAGCAGAGTTGTGTTTAGATATAGTATCAGATATAGCAGAGTTGTGTTTAGATATAGTATTAGACATAGCAGAGTTGTGTTTAGATATAGTATTAGATATAGCAGAGTTGTGTTTAGATATAGCAGAGTATTGTTTAGATATACTATTAGACATAGCAGAGTTGTGTTTAGATACAGCAGAGTTGTGTTTAGATATAGTATTAGATACAGCACAGTTGTGTTTAGATATAGTATTAGATATTGCAGAGTTGTGTTTAGATATAGTATCAGATACAGCAGAGTTTTGTTTAGATATAGCAGAGTATTGTTTAGATATAGTATTAGACATAGCAGAGTTGTGTTTAGATATAGTATTAGACATAGCAGAGTTGTGTTTAGATATAGCAGAGTTGTGTTTAGATATAGTATTAGATATAGCAGAGTTTTGTTTAGATATAGTATAAGATATAGCAGAGTTGTGTTTAGATATAGTATTAGATATAGCAGAGTTGTGTTTAGATATAGTATTAGACATAGCAGAGTTGTGTTTAGATATAGCAGAGTATTGTTTAGATATAGTATTAGACATAGCAGAGTTGTGTTTAGATACAGTATCAGATATAGCAGAGTTGTGTTTAGATATAGTATCAGATATAGCAGAGTTTTGTTTAGATATAGTATCAGATATAGCAGAGTTGTGTTTAGATATAGTATTAGATATAGCAGAGTTGTGTTTAGATACAGTATTAGACATAGAAGAGTTGTGTTTAGATATAGCAGAGTTGTGTTTAGATATAGTATCAGATATAGCAGAGTTGTGTTTAGATATAGTATTAGATATAGCAGAGTTGTGTTTAGATATAGTATCAGATATAGCAGAGTTTTGTTTAGATATAGTATCAGATATAGCAGAGTTGTGTTTAGATATAGTATTAGATATAGCAGAGTTGTGTTTAGATATAGTATTAGACATAGCAGAGTTGTGTTTAGATATAGTATCAGATATAGCAGAGTTGTGTTTAGATATACTATTAGACATAGCAGAGTTGTGTTTAGATATAGTATTAGATATAGCAGAGTTGTGTTTAGATATAGCAGAGTATTGTTTAGATATAGTATTAGACATAGCAGAGTTGTGTTTAGATACAGCAGAGTTGTGTTTAGATATAGTATTAGATACAGCAGAGTTGTGTTTAGATATAGTATCAGATATAGCACAGTTGTGTTTAGATATAGTATTAGATATTGCAGAGTTGTGTTTAGATATAGTATCAGATACAGCAGAGTTTTGTTTAGATATATCAGAGTTGTGTTTAGATATAGTATTAGATATAGCAGAGTTGTGTTTAGATATAGTATTAGATATAGCAGAGTTGTGTTTAGATATAGTATTAGACATAGCAGAGTTGTGTTTAGATATAGCAGAGTATTGTTTAGATATAGTATTAGACATAGCAGAGTTGTGTTTAGATATAGTATTAGACATAGCAGAGTTGTGTTTAGATGTAGCAGAGTTGTGTTTAGATATAGTATTAGATATAGCAGAGTTGTGTTTAGATATAGTATCAGATATAGCAGAGTTGTGTTTAGATATAGTATTAGAAATAGCAGAGAAGTGTTTAGATATAGTATTAGATATAGCAGAGTTGTGTTTAGTTATAGTAATAGATATAGCAGAGTTGTGTTTAGATATAGCAGAGTATTGTTTAGATATAGTATTAGAAATAGCAGAGTTGTGTTTAGATATAGTATTAGATATAGCAGAGATGTGTTTAGATATAGTATTAGATATAGCAGAGTTGTGTTTAGTTATAGTAATAGATATAGCAGAGTTGTGTTTAGATATAGCAGAGTATTGTTTAGATATAGTATTAGACATAGCAGAGTTGTGTTTAGATATAGTATCAGATATAGCAGAGTTTTGTTTAGATATAGTATCAGATATAGCAGAGTTGTGTTTAGATATAGTATTAGATATAGCAGAGTTGTGTTTAGATATAGTATTAGACATAGCAGAGTTGTGTTTAGATATAGTATCAGATATAGCAGAGTTGTGTTTAGATATAGTATTAGACATAGCAGAGTTGTGTTTAGATATAGTATTAGATATAGCAGAGTTGTGTTTAGATATAGCAGAGTATTGTTTAGATATACTATTAGACATAGCAGAGTTGTGTTTAGATACAGCAGAGTTGTGTTTAGATATAGTATTAGATACAGCAGAGTTATGTTTAGATATAGTATCAGATATAGCACAGTTGTGTTTAGATATAGTATTAGATATTGCAGAGTTGTGTTTAGATATAGTATCAGATACAGCAGAGTTTTGTTTAGATATATCAGAGTTGTGTTTAGATATAGTATTAGATATAGCAGAGTTGTGTTTAGATATAGTATTAGATATAGCAGAGTTGTGTTTAGATATAGTATTAGATATAGCAGAGTTGTGTTTAGATATAGCAGAGTATTGTTTAGATATAGTATTAGACATAGCA
Source organism: Salmo salar (assembly GCF_905237065.1). Classification (NCBI taxonomy): domain Eukaryota; kingdom Metazoa; phylum Chordata; class Actinopteri; order Salmoniformes; family Salmonidae; genus Salmo; species Salmo salar. The sequence goes on from NC_059455.1 coordinate 100,043,288, forward strand.
GAGTTGTGCTTAGATATAGTATTAGACATAGCAAAGTTGTGTTTAGATGTAGCAGAGTTGTGTTTAGATATAGTATTAGATATAGCAGAGTTGTGTTTAGATATAGTATCAGATATAGCAGAGTTGTGTTTAGATATAGTATTAGACATAGCAGAGTTGTGTTTAGATATAGTATCAGATATAGCAGAGTTGTGTTTAGATATAGTATTAGACATAGCAGAGTTGTGTTTAGATATAGTATTAGATATAGCAGAGTTGTGTTTAGATATAGCAGAGTATTGTTTAGATATACTATTAGACATAGCAGAGTTGTGTTTAGATACAGCAGAGTTGTGTTTAGATATAGTATTAGATACAGCACAGTTGTGTTTAGATATAGTATTAGATATTGCAGAGTTGTGTTTAGATATAGTATCAGATACAGCAGAGTTTTGTTTAGATATAGCAGAGTATTGTTTAGATATAGTATTAGACATAGCAGAGTTGTGTTTAGATATAGTATTAGACATAGCAGAGTTGTGTTTAGATATAGCAGAGTTGTGTTTAGATATAGTATTAGATATAGCAGAGTTTTGTTTAGATATAGTATAAGATATAGCAGAGTTGTGTTTAGATATAGTATTAGATATAGCAGAGTTGTGTTTAGATATAGTATTAGACATAGCAGAGTTGTGTTTAGATATAGCAGAGTATTGTTTAGATATAGTATTAGACATAGCAGAGTTGTGTTTAGATATAGTATTAGACATAGCAGAGTTGTGTTTAGATATAGCAGAGTTGTGTTTAGATATAGTATTAGATATAGCAGAGTTTTGTTTAGATATAGTATGAGATATAGCAGAGTTGTGTTTAGATATAGTATTAGATATAGCAGAGTTGTGTTTAGATATAGTATTAGACATAGCAGAGTTGTGTTTAGATATAGTATCAGATATAGCAGAGTTGTGTTTAGATATAGTATTAGACATAGCAGAGTTGTGTTTAGATATAGTATTAGATATAGCAGAGTTGTGTTTAGATATAGCAGAGTATGGTTTAGATATAGTATTAGACATAGCAGAGTTGTGTTTAGATACAGCAGAGTTGTGTTTAGATATAGTATTAGATACAGCAGAGTTGTGTTTAGATATAGTATCAGATATAGCACAGTTGTGTTTAGATATAGTATTAGATATTGCAGAGTTGTGTTTAGATATAGTATTAGATATAGCAGAGTTGTGTTTAGATATAGTATTAGACATAGCAGAGGTGTGTTTAGATATAGCATAGTATTGTTTAGATATAGTATTAGACATTGCAGAGTTGTGTTTAGATATAGTATTAGATATAGCAGAGTTGTGTTTAGATATAGTATCAGATATAGCAGAGTTGTGTTTAGATATAGTATTAGAAATAGCAGAGATGTGTTTAGATATAGTATTAGATATAGCAGAGTTGTATTTAGATATAGTATTAGATATAGCAGAGATGTGTTTAGATATAGTATTAGATATAGCAGAGTTGTGTTTAGTTATAGTAATAGATATAGCAGAGTTGTGTTTAGATATAGTAATAGATATAGCAGAGTTGTGTTTAGATATAGCAGAGTATTGTTTAGATATAGTATTAGACATAGCAGAGTATTGTTTAGATATAGTATTAGACATAGCAGAGTTGTCTTTAGATATAGCAGAGTTGTGTTTAGATACAGTATCAGATATAGCAGAGTGGTTTTTAGATATAGTATCAGATATAGCAGAGTTGTGTTTAGATATAGTATTAGAAATAGCAGAGTTGTGTTTAGATATAGTATCAGATATAGCAGAGTTTTGTTTAGATATAGTATTAGATATAGCAGAGTTGTGTTTAGATACAGTATTAGACATAGCAGAGTTGTGTTTAGATATAGCAGAGTTGTGTTTAGATATAGTATCAGATATAGCAGAGTTGTGTTTAGATATAGTATTAGATATAGCAGAGTTGTGTTTAGATATAGTATTAGATATAGCAGAGTTGTGTTTAGATACAGTATTAGACATAGCAGAGTTGTGTTTAGATATAGCAGAGTTGTGTTTAGATATAGTATCAGATATAGCAGAGTTGTGTTTAGATATAGTATTAGACATAGCAGAGTTGTGTTTAGATATAGCAGAGTATTGTTTAGATATAGTATTAGACATAGCAGAGTTGTGTTTAGATATAGTATTAGACATAGCAGAGTTGTGTTTAGATATAGCAGAGTTGTGTTTAGATATAGTATTAGATATAGCAGAGTTTTGTTTAGATATAGTATGAGATATAGCAGAGTTGTGTTTAGATATAGTATTAGATATAGCAGAGTTGTGTTTAGATATAGTATTAGACATAGCAGAGTTGTGTTTAGATATAGTATCAGATATAGCAGAGTTGTGTTTAGATATAGTATTAGACATAGCAGAGTTGTGTTTAGATATAGTATTAGATATAGCAGATTTGTGTTTAGATATAGCAGAGTATGGTTTAGATATAGTATTAGACATAGCAGAGTTGTGTTTAGATACAGCAGAGTTGTGTTTAGATATAGTATTAGATACAGCAGAGTTGTGTTTAGATATAGTATCAGATATAGCACAGTTGTGTTTAGATATAGTATTAGATATTGCAGAGTTGTGTTTAGATATAGTATTAGATATAGCAGAGTTGTGTTTAGATATAGTATTAGACATAGCAGAGGTGTGTTTAGATATAGCATAGTATTGTTTAGATATAGTATTAGACATTGCAGAGTTGTGTTTAGATATAGTATTAGATATAGCAGAGTTGTGTTTAGATATAGTATCAGATATAGCAGAGTTGTGTTTAGATATAGTATTAGAAATAGCAGAGATGTGTTTAGATATAGTATTAGATATAGCAGAGTTGTATTTAGATATAGTATTAGATATAGCAGAGATGTGTTTAGATATAGTATTAGATATAGCAGAGTTGTGTTTAGTTATAGTAATAGATATAGCAGAGTTGTGTTTAGATATAGTAATAGATATAGCAGAGTTGTGTTTAGATATAGCAGAGTATTGTTTAGATATAGTATTAGACATAGCAGAGTATTGTTTAGATATAGTATTAGACATAGCAGAGTTGTCTTTAGATATAGCAGAGTTGTGTTTAGATACAGTATCAGATATAGCAGAGTGGTTTTTAGATATAGTATCAGATATAGCAGAGTTGTGTTTAGATATAGTATTAGAAATAGCAGAGTTGTGTTTAGATATAGTATCAGATATAGCAGAGTTTTGTTTAGATATAGTATTAGATATAGCAGAGTTGTGTTTAGATACAGTATTAGACATAGCAGAGTTGTGTTTAGATATAGCAGAGTTGTGTTTAGATATAGTATCAGATATAGCAGAGTTGTGTTTAGATATAGTATTAGATATAGCAGAGTTGTGTTTAGATATAGTATCAGATATAGCAGAGTTTTGTTAGATATAGTATCAGATATAGCAGAGTTGTGTTTAGATATAGTATTAGATATAGCAGAGTTGTGTTTAGATATAGTATTAGACATAGCAGAGTAGTGCTTAGATATAGTATTAGTCATAGCAGAGTTGTGTTTAGATATAGTATTAGACATAGCAGAGTTGTGTTTAGATATAGTATTAGACATACCAGAGTTGTGTTTAGATATAGCAGAGTTGTGTTTAGATATAGTATTAGATATAGCAGAGTTGTGTTTAGATATAGTATCAGATATAGCAGAGTTGTGTTTAGATATAGTATTAGATATAGCAGAGATGTGTTTAGATATAGTATTAGATATAGCAGAGTTGTGTTTAGTTATAGTAATAGATATAGCAGAGTTGTGTTTAGATATAGCAGAGTATTGTTTAGATATAGTATTAGACATAGCAGAGTATTGTTTAGATATAGTATTAGACATAGCAGAGTTGTCTTTAGATATAGCAGAGTTGTGTTTAGATACAGTATCAGATATAGCAGAGTTGTGTTTAGATATAGTATCAGATATAGCAGAGTTTTGTTTAGATATAGTATCAGATATAGCAGAGTTGTGTTTAGATATAGTATTAGATATAGCAGAGTTGTGTTTAGATATAGTATTAGACATAGCAGAGTAGTGCTTAGATATAGTATTAGTCATAGCAGAGTTGTGTTTAGATATAGTATTAGACATAGCAGAGTTGTGTTTAGATATAGTATTAGACATACCAGAGTTGTGTTTAGATATAGCAGAGTTGTGTTTAGATATAGTATTAGATATAGCAGAGTTGTGTTTAGATATAGTATCAGATATAGCAGAGTTGTGTTTAGATATAGTATTAGATATAGCAGAGTTTTGTTTAGATATAGTATCAGATATAGCAGAGTTGTGTTTAGATATAGTATTAGATATAGCAGAGTTGTGTTTAGATATAGTATTAGACATAGCAGAGTTGTGTTTAGATATAGTATCAGATATAGCAGAGTTGTGTTTAGATATAGTATTAGACATAGCAGAGTTGTGTTTAGATATAGTATTAGATATAGCAGAGTTGTGTTTAGATATAGCAGAGTATTGTTTAGATATAGTATTAGACATAGCAGAGTTGTGTTTAGATACAGCAGAGTTGTGTTTAGATATAGTATTAGATACAGCAGAGTTGTGTTTAGATATAGTATCAGATATAGCACTGTTGTGTTTAGATATAGTATTAGATATTGCAGAGTTGTGTTTAGATATAGTATCAGATACAGCAGAGTTTTGTTTAGATATATCAGAGTTGTGTTTAGATATAGTATTAGATATAGCAGAGTTGTGTTTAGATATAGTATTAGATATAGCAGAGTTGTGTTTAGATATAGTATTAGACATAGCAGAGTTGTGTTTAGATATAGCAGAGTATTGTTTAGATATAGTATTAGACATAGCAGAGTTGTGTTTAGATATAGTATTAGACATAGCAGAGTTGTGTTTAGATGTAGCAGAGTTGTGTTTAGATATAGTATTAGATATAGCAGAGATGTGTTTAGATATAGTATTAGATATAGCAGAGTTGTGTTTAGTTATAGTAATAGATATAGCAGAGTTGTGTTTAGATATAGCAGAGTATTGTTTAGATATAGTATTAGACATAGCAGAGTTGTGTTTAGATATAGTATCAGATATAGCAGAGTTTTGTTTAGATATAGTATCAGATATAGCAGAGTTGTGTTTAGATATAGTATTAGATATAGCAGAGTTGTGTTTAGATACAGTATTAGACATAGCAGAGTTGTGTTTAGATATAGCAGAGTTGTGTTTAGATATAGTATCAGATATAGCAGAGTTGAGTTTAGATATAGTATTAGATATAGCAGAGTTGTGTTTAGATATAGTATCAGATATAGCAGAGTTTTGTTTAGATATAGTATCAGATATAGCAGAGTTGTGTTTAGATATAGTATTAGATATAGCAGAGTTGTGTTTAGATATAGTATTAGACATAGCAGAGTTGTGTTTAGATATAGTATCAGATATAGCAGAGTTGTGTTTAGATATAGTATTAGACATAGCAGAGTTGTGTTTAGATATAGTATTAGATATAGCAGAGTTGTGTTTAGATATAGCAGAGTATTGTTTAGATATACTATTAGACATAGCAGAGTTGTGTTTAGATACAGCAGAGTTGTGTTTAGATATAGTATTAGATACAGCAGAGTTATGTTTAGATATAGTATCAGATATAGCACAGTTGTGTTTAGATATAGTATTAGATATTGCAGAGTTGTGTTTAGATATAGTATTAGAAATAGCAGAGAAGTGTTTAGATATAGTATTATATATAGCAGAGTTGTGTTTAGTTATAGTAATAGATATAGCAGAGTTGTGTTTAGATATAGCAGAGTATTGTTTAGATATAGTATTAGACATAGCAGAGTTGTGTTTAGATATAGTATCAGATATAGCAGAGTTGTGTTTAGATATAGTATTAGACATAGCAGAGTTGTGTTTAGATATAGTATTAGATATAGCAGAGTTGTGTTTAGATATAGCAGAGTATGGTTTAGATATAGTATTAGACATAGCAGAGTTGTGTTTAGATACAGCAGAGTTGTGTTTAGATATAGTATTAGATACAGCAGAGTTGTGTTTAGATATAGTATCAGATATAGCACAGTTGTGTTTAGATATAGTATTAGATATTGCAGAGTTGTGTTTAGATATAGTATTAGATATAGCAGAGTTGTGTTTAGATATAGTATTAGACATAGCAGAGGTGTGTTTAGATATAGCATAGTATTGTTTAGATATAGTATTAGACATTGCAGAGTTGTGTTTAGATATAGTATTAGATATAGCAGAGTTGTGTTTAGATATAGTATCAGATATAGCAGAGTTGTGTTTAGATATAGTATTAGAAATAGCAGAGATGTGTTTAGATATAGTATTAGATATAGCAGAGTTGTATTTAGATATAGTATTAGATATAGCAGAGATGTGTTTAGATATAGTATTAGATATAGCAGAGTTGTGTTTAGTTATAGTAATAGATATAGCAGAGTTGTGTTTAGATATAGTAATAGATATAGCAGAGTTGTGTTTAGATATAGCAGAGTATTGTTTAGATATAGTATTAGACATAGCAGAGTATTGTTTAGATATAGTATTAGACATAGCAGAGTTGTCTTTAGATATAGCAGAGTTGTGTTTAGATACAGTATCAGATATAGCAGAGTTGTTTTTAGATATAGTATCAGATATAGCAGAGTTGTGTTTAGATATAGTATTAGAAATAGCAGAGTTGTGTTTAGATATAGTATCAGATATAGCAGAGTTTTGTTTAGATATAGTATTAGATATAGCAGAGTTGTGTTTAGATACAGTATTAGACATAGCAGAGTTGTGTTTAGATATAGCAGAGTTGTGTTTAGATATAGTATCAGATATAGCAGAGTTGTGTTTAGATATAGTATTAGATATAGCAGAGTTGTGTTTAGATATAGTATCAGATATAGCAGAGTTTTGTTAGATATAGTATCAGATATAGCAGAGTTGTGTTTAGATATAGTATTAGATATAGCAGAGTTGTGTTTAGATATAGTATTAGACATAGCAGAGTAGTGCTTAGATATAGTATTAGTCATAGCAGAGTTGTGTTTAGATATAGTATTAGACATAGCAGAGTTGTGTTTAGATATAGTATTAGACATACCAGAGTTGTGTTTAGATATAGCAGAGTTGTGTTTAGATATAGTATTAGATATAGCAGAGTTGTGTTTAGATATAGTATCAGATATAGCAGAGTTGTGTTTAGATATAGTATTAGATATAGCAGAGATGTGTTTAGATATAGTATTAGATATAGCAGAGTTGTGTTTAGTTATAGTAATAGATATAGCAGAGTTGTGTTTAGATATAGCAGAGTATTGTTTAGATATAGTATTAGACATAGCAGAGTATTGTTTAGATATAGTATTAGACATAGCAGAGTTGTCTTTAGATATAGCAGAGTTGTGTTTAGATACAGTATCAGATATAGCAGAGTTGTGTTTAGATATAGTATCAGATATAGCAGAGTTTTGTTTAGATATAGTATCAGATATAGCAGAGTTGTGTTTAGATATAGTATTAGATATAGCAGAGTTGTGTTTAGATACAGTATTAGACATAGAAGAGTTGTGTTTAGATATAGCAGAGTTGTGTTTAGATATAGTATCAGATATAGCAGAGTTGTGTTTAGATATAGTATTAGATATTGCAGAGTTGTGTTTAGATATTATATCAGATATAGCAGAGTTTTGTTTAGATATAGTATCAGATATAGCAGAGTTGTGTTTAGATATAGTATTAGATATAGCAGAGTTGTGTTTAGATATAGTATTAGACATAGCAGAGTTGTGTTTAGATATAGTATCAGATATAGCAGAGTTGTGTTTAGATATAGTATTAGACATAGCAGAGTTGTGTTTAGATATAGTATTAGATATAGCAGAGTTGTGTTTAGATATAGCAGAGTATTGTTTAGATATAGTATTAGACATAGCAGAGTTGTGTTTAGATACAGCAGAGTTGTGTTTAGATATAGTATTAGATACAGCAGAGTTGTGTTTAGATATAGTATCAGATATAGCACAGTTGTGTTTAGATATAGTATTAGATATTGCAGAGTTGTGTTTAGATATAGTATCAGATACAGCAGAGTTTTGTTTAGATATATCAGAGTTGTGTTTAGATATAGTATTAGATATAGCAGAGTTGTGTTTAGATATAGTATTAGATATAGCAGAGTTGTGTTTAGATATAGTATTAGACATAGCAGAGTTGTGTTTAGATATAGCAGAGTATTGTTTAGATATAGTATTAGACATAGCAGAGTTGTGTTTAGATATAGTATTAGACATAGCAGAGTTGTGTTTAGATGTAGCAGAGTTGTGTTTAGATATAGTATTAGATATAGCAGAGATGTGTTTAGATATAGTATTAGATATAGCAGAGTTGTGTTTAGTTATAGTAATAGATATAGCAGAGTTGTGTTTAGATATAGCAGAGTATTGTTTAGATATAGTATTAGACATAGCAGAGTTGTGTTTAGATATAGTATCAGATATAGCAGAGTTTTGTTTAGATATAGTATCAGATATAGCAGAGTTGTGTTTAGATATAGTATTAGATATAGCAGAGTTGTGTTTAGATACAGTATTAGACATAGCAGAGTTGTGTTTAGATATAGCAGAGTTGTGTTTAGATATAGTATCAGATATAGCAGAGTTGTGTTTAGATATAGTATTAGATATAGCAGAGTTGTGTTTAGATATAGTATCAGATATAGCAGAGTTTTGTTTAGATATAGTATCAGATATAGCAGAGTTGTGTTTAGATATAGTATTAGATATAGCAGAGTTGTGTTTAGATATAGTATTAGACATAGCAGAGTTGTGTTTAGATATAGTATCAGATATAGCAGAGTTGTGTTTAGATATAGTATTAGACATAGCAGAGTTGTGTTTAGATATAGTATTAGATATAGCAGAGTTGTGTTTAGATATAGCAGAGTATTGTTTAGATATACTATTAGACATAGCAGAGTTGTGTTTAGATACAGCAGAGTTGTGTTTAGATATAGTATTAGATACAGCAGAGTTATGTTTAGATATAGTATCAGATATAGCACAGTTGTGTTTAGATATAGTATTAGATATTGCAGAGTTGTGTTTAGATATAGTATCAGATACAGCAGAGTTTTGTTTAGATATATCAGAGTTGTGTTTAGATATAGTATTAGAAATAGCAGAGAAGTGTTTAGATATAGTATTATATATAGCAGAGTTGTGTTTAGTTATAGTAATAGATATAGCAGAGTTGTGTTTAGATATAGCAGAGTATTGTTTAGATATAGTATTAGACATAGCAGAGTTGTTTAGATATAGTATTAGACATAGCATAGATGTCTTTAGATATAGCAGAGTTGTGTTTAGATATAGTATCAGATATAGCAGAGTTGTGTTTAGATATAGTATCAGATATAGCAGAGTTGTGTTTAGATATAGTATTAGAAATAGCAGAGATGTGTTTAGATATAGTATTAGATATAGCAGAGTTGTGTTTAGATATAGTATTAGATATAGCAGAGATGTGTTTAGATATAGTATTAGATATAGCAGAGTTGTGTTTAGTTATAGTAATAGATATAGCAGAGTTGTGTTTAGATATAGCAGAGTATTGTTTAGATATAGTATTAGACATAGCAGAGTTGTGTTTAGATATAGTATCAGATATAGCAGAGTTTTGTTTAGATATAGTATCAGATATAGCAGAGTTGTGTTTAGATATAGTATTAGATATAGCAGAGTTGTGTTTAGATACAGTATTAGACATAGCAGAGTTGTGTTTAGATATAGCAGAGTTGTGTTTAGATATAGTATCAGATATAGCAGAGTTGTGTTTAGATATAGTATTAGATATAGCAGAGTTGTGTTTAGATATAGTATCAGATATAGCAGAGTTTTGTTTAGATATAGTATCAGATATAGCAGAGTTGTGTTTAGATATAGTATTAGATATAGCAGAGTTGTGTTTAGATACAGTATTAGACATAGCAGAGTTGTGTTTAGATATAGCAGAGTTGTGTTTAGATATAGTATCAGATATAGCAGAGTTGTGTTTAGATATAGTATTAGATATTGCAGAGTTGTGTTTAGATATAGTATCAGATATAGCAGAGTTTTGTTTAGATATAGTATCAGATATAGCAGAGTTGTGTTTAGATATAGTATTAGATATAGCAGAGTTGTGTTTAGATATAGTATTAGACATAGCAGAGTTGTGTTTAGATATAGTATCAGATATAGCAGAGTTGTGTTTAGATATAGTATTAGACATAGCAGAGTTGTGTTTAGATATAGTATTAGATATAGCAGAGTTGTGTTTAGATATAGCAGAGTATTGTTTAGATATAGTATTAGACATAGCAGAGTTGTGTTTAGATACAGCAGAGTTGTGTTTAGATATAGTATTAGATACAGCAGAGTTGTGTTTAGATATAGTATCAGATATAGCACAGTTGTGTTTAGATATAGTATTAGATATTGCAGAGTTGTGTTTAGATATAGTATCAGATACAGCAGAGTTTTGTTTAGATATATCAGAGTTGTGTTTAGATATAGTATTAGATATAGCAGAGTTGTGTTTAGATATAGTATTAGATATAGCAGAGTTGTGTTTAGATATAGTATTAGACATAGCAGAGTTGTGTTTAGATATAGCAGAGTATTGTTTAGATATAGTATTAGACATAGCAGAGTTGTTTTTAGATATAGTATTAGACATAGCAGAGTTGTGTTTAGATGTAGCAGAGTTGTGTTTAGATATAGTATTAGATATAGCAGTTTTGTGTTTAGATATAGTATCAGATATAGCAGAGTTGTGTTTAGATATAATATTAGAAATAGCAGAGAAGTGTTTATATATAGTATTATATATAGCAGAGTTGTGTTTATTTATAGTAATAGATATAGCAGAGTTGTGTTTAGATATAGCAGAGTATTGTTTAGATATAGTATTAGACATAGCAGAGTTGTTTAGATATAGTATTAGACATAGCAGAGTTTTGTTTAGATATAGTATCAGATATAGCAGAGTTGTGTTTAGATATAGTATTAGATATAGCAGAGTTGTGTTTAGATACAGTATTAGACATAGAAGAGTTGTGTTTAGATATAGCAGAGTTGTGTTTAGATATAGTATCAGATATAGCAGAGTTGTGTTTAGATATAGTATAAGATATAGCAGAGTTGTGTTTAGATATAGTATTAGAAATAGCAGAGATGTGTTTAGATATAGTATTAGATATAGCAGAGTTGTGTTTAGATATAGTATTAGATATAGCAGAGATGTGTTTAGATATAGTATTAGATATAGCAGAGTTGTGTTTAGTTATAGTAATAGATATAGCAGAGTTGTGTTTAGATATAGCAGAGTTGTGTTTAGATATAGTATTAGATATTGCAGAGTTGTGTTTAGATATAGTATCAGATATAGCAGAGTTTTGTTTAGATATAGTATCAGATATAGCAGAGTTGTGTTTAGATATAGTATTAGATATAGCAGAGTTGTGTTTAGATATAGTATTAGACATAGCAGAGTTGTGTTTAGATATAGTATCAGATATAGCAGAGTTGTGTTTAGATATAGTATTAGACATAGCAGAGTTGTGTTTAGATATAGTATTAGATATAGCAGAGTTGTGTTTAGATATAGCAGAGTATTGTTTAGATATAGTATTAGACATAGCAGAGTTGTGTTTAGATACAGCAGAGTTGTGTTTAGATATAGTATTAGATACAGCAGAGTTGTGTTTAGATATAGTATCAGATATAGCACAGTTGTGTTTAGATATAGTATTAGATATTGCAGAGTTGTGTTTAGATATAGTATCAGATACAGCAGAGTTTTGTTTAGATATATCAGAGTTGTGTTTAGATATAGTATTAGATATAGCAGAGTTGTGTTTAGATATAGTATTAGATATAGCAGAGTTGTGTTTAGATATAGTATTAGACATAGCAGAGTTGTGTTTAGATATAGCAGAGTATTGTTTAGATATAGTATTAGACATAGCAGAGTTGTTTTTAGATATAGTATTAGACATAGCAGAGTTGTGTTTAGATGTAGCAGAGTTGTGTTTAGATATAGTATTAGATATAGCAGTTTTGTGTTTAGATATAGTATCAGATATAGCAGAGTTGTGTTTAGATATAATATTAGAAATAGCAGAGAAGTGTTTATATATAGTATTATATATAGCAGAGTTGTGTTTAGTTATAGTAATAGATATAGCAGAGTTGTGTTTAGATATAGCAGAGTATTGTTTAGATATAGTATTAGACATAGCAGAGTTGTTTAGATATAGTATTAGACATAGCATAGATGTCTTTAGATATAGCAGAGTTGTGTTTAGATATAGTATCAGATATAGCAGAGTTTTGTTTAGATATAGTATCAGATATAGCAGAGTTGTGTTTAGATATAGTATTAGATATAGCAGAGTTGTGTTTAGATACAGTATTAGACATAGAAGAGTTGTGTTTAGATATAGCAGAGTTGTGTTTAGATATAGTATCAGATATAGCAGAGTTGTGTTTAGATATAGTATTAGATATTGCAGAGTTGTGTTTAGATATAGTATCAGATATAGCAGAGTTTTGTTTAGATATAGTATCAGATATAGCAGAGTTGTGTTTAGATATAGTATTAGATATAGCAGAGTTGTGTTTAGATATAGTATTAGACATAGCAGAGTTGTGTTTAGATATAGTATCAGATATAGCAGAGTTGTGTTTAGATATAGTATTAGACATAGCAGAGTTGTGTTTAGATATAGTATTAGATATAGCAGAGTTGTGTTTAGATATAGCAGAGTATTGTTTAGATATAGTATTAGACATAGCAGAGTTGTGTTTAGATACAGCAGAGTTGTGTTTAGATATAGTATTAGATACAGCAGAGTTGTGTTTAGATATAGTATCAGATATAGCACAGTTGTGTTTAGATATAGTATTAGATATTGCAGAGTTGTGTTTAGATATAGTATCAGATACAGCAGAGTTTTGTTTAGATATATCAGAGTTGTGTTTAGATATAGTATTAGATATAGCAGAGTTGTGTTTAGATATAGTATTAGATATAGCAGAGTTGTGTTTAGATATAGTATTAGACATAGCAGAGTTGTGTTTAGATATAGCAGAGTATTGTTTAGATATAGTATTAGACATAGCAGAGTTGTTTTTAGATATAGTATTAGACATAGCAGAGTTGTGTTTAGATGTAGCAGAGTTGTGTTTAGATATAGTATTAGATATAGCAGAGTTTTGTGTTTAGATATAGTATCAGATATAGCAGAGTTGTGTTTAGATATAATATTAGAAATAGCAGAGAAGTGTTTATATATAGTATTATATATAGCAGAGTTGTGTTTATTTATAGTAATAGATATAGCAGAGTTGTGTTTAGATATAGCAGAGTATTGTTTAGATATAGTATTAGACATAGCAGAGTTGTTTAGATATAGTATTAGACATAGCAGAGTTTTGTTTAGATATAGTATCAGATATAGCAGAGTTGTGTTTAGATATAGTATTAGATATAGCAGAGTTGTGTTTAGATACAGTATTAGACATAGAAGAGTTGTGTTTAGATATAGCAGAGTTGTGTTTAGATATAGTATCAGATATAGCAGAGTTGTGTTTAGATATAGTATAAGATATAGCAGAGTTGTGTTTAGATATAGTATTAGAAATAGCAGAGATGTGTTTAGATATAGTATTAGATATAGCAGAGTTGTGTTTAGATATAGTATTAGATATAGCAGAGATGTGTTTAGATATAGTATTAGATATAGCAGAGTTGTGTTTAGTTATAGTAATAGATATAGCAGAGTTGTGTTTAGATATAGCAGAGTTGTGTTTAGATATAGTATTAGATATTGCAGAGTTGTGTTTAGATATAGTATCAGATATAGCAGAGTTTTGTTTAGATATAGTATCAGATATAGCAGAGTTGTGTTTAGATATAGTATTAGATATAGCAGAGTTGTGTTTAGATATAGTATTAGACATAGCAGAGTTGTGTTTAGATATAGTATCAGATATAGCAGAGTTGTGTTTAGATATAGTATTAGACATAGCAGAGTTGTGTTTAGATATAGTATTAGATATAGCAGAGTTGTGTTTAGATATAGCAGAGTATTGTTTAGATATAGTATTAGACATAGCAGAGTTGTGTTTAGATACAGCAGAGTTGTGTTTAGATATAGTATTAGATACAGCAGAGTTGTGTTTAGATATAGTATCAGATATAGCACAGTTGTGTTTAGATATAGTATTAGATATTGCAGAGTTGTGTTTAGATATAGTATCAGATACAGCAGAGTTTTGTTTAGATATATCAGAGTTGTGTTTAGATATAGTATTAGATATAGCAGAGTTGTGTTTAGATATAGTATTAGATATAGCAGAGTTGTGTTTAGATATAGTATTAGACATAGCAGAGTTGTGTTTAGATATAGCAGAGTATTGTTTAGATATAGTATTAGACATAGCAGAGTTGTTTTTAGATATAGTATTAGACATAGCAGAGTTGTGTTTAGATGTAGCAGAGTTGTGTTTAGATATAGTATTAGATATAGCAGTTTTGTGTTTAGATATAGTATCAGATATAGCAGAGTTGTGTTTAGATATAATATTAGAAATAGCAGAGAAGTGTTTATATATAGTATTATATATAGCAGAGTTGTGTTTAGTTATAGTAATAGATATAGCAGAGTTGTGTTTAGATATAGCAGAGTATTGTTTAGATATAGTATTAGACATAGCAGAGTTGTTTAGATATAGTATTAGACATAGCATAGATGTCTTTAGATATAGCAGAGTTGTGTTTAGATATAGTATCAGATATAGCAGAGTTGTGTTTAGATATAGTATAAGATATAGCAGAGTTGTGTTTAGATATAGTATTAGAAATAGCAGAGATGTGTTTAGATATAGTATTAGATATAGCAGAGTTGTGTTTAGATATAGTATTAGATATAGCAGAGATGTGTTTAGATATAGTATTAGATATAGCAGAGTTGTGTTTAGTTATAGTAATAGATATAGCAGAGTTGTGTTTAGATATAGCAGAGTTGTGTTTAGATATAGTATCAGATATAGCAGAGTTGTGTTTAGATATAGTATTAGATATAACAGAGTTGTGTTTAGATATAGTATCAGATATAGCAGAGTTTTGTTTAGATATAGTATCAGATATAGCAGAGTTGTGTTTAGATATAGTATTAGATATAGCAGAGTTGTGTTTAGATATAGTATTAGACATAGCAGAGTTGTGTTTAGATATAGTATCAGATATAGCAGAGTTGTGTTTAGATATAGTATTAGACATAGCAGAGTTGTGTTTAGATATAGTATTAGATATAGCAGAGTTGTGTTTAGATATAGCAGAGTATTGTTTAGATATACTATTAGACATAGCAGAGTTGTGTTTAGATACAGCAGAGTTGTGTTTAGATATAGTATTAGATACAGCAGAGTTATGTTTAGATATAGTATCAGATATAGCAGAGTTTTGTTTAGATATATCAGAGTTGTGTTTAGATATAGTATTAGATATAGCAGAGTTGTGTTTAGATATAGTATTAGATATAGCAGAGTTGTGTTTAGATATAATATTAGATATAGCAGAGTTGTGTTTAGATATAGCAGAGTATTGTTTAGATATAGTATTAGACATAGCAGAGTTGTGTTTAGATATAGCAGAGTATTGTTTAGATATAGTATTAGACATAGCAGAGTTGTGTTTAGATATAGTATTAGACATACCAGAGTTGTGTTTAGATATAGCAGAGTTGTGTTTAGATATAGTATTAGATATAGCAGAGTTGTGTTTAGATATAGTATCAGATATAGCAGAGTTGTGTTTAGATATAGTATTAGATATAGCAGAGATGTGTTTAGATATAGTATTAGATATAGCAGAGTTGTGTTTAGTTATAGTAATAGATATAGCAGAGTTGTGTTTAGATATAGCAGAGTATTGTTTAGATATAGTATTAGACATAGCAGAGTATTGTTTAGATATAGTATTAGACATAGCAGAGTTGTCTTTAGATATAGCAGAGTTGTGTTTAGATACAGTATCAGATATAGCAGAGTTGTGTTTAGATATAGTATCAGATATAGCAGAGTTTTGTTTAGATATAGTATCAGATATAGCAGAGTTGTGTTTAGATATAGTATTAGATATAGCAGAGTTGTGTTTAGATACAGTATTAGACATAGAAGAGTTGTGTTTAGATATAGCAGAGTTGTGTTTAGATATAGTATCAGATATAGCAGAGTTGTGTTTAGATATAGTATTAGATATTGCAGAGTTGTGTTTAGATATAGTATCAGATATAGCAGAGTTTTGTTTAGATATAGTATCAGATATAGCAGAGTTGTGTTTAGATATAGTATTAGATATAGCAGAGTTGTGTTTAGATATAGTATTAGACATAGCAGAGTTGTGTTTAGATATAGTATCAGATATAGCAGAGTTGTGTTTAGATATAGTATTAGACATAGCAGAGTTGTATTTAGATATAGTATTAGATATAGCAGAGTTGTGTTTAGATATAGCAGAGTATTGTTTAGATATAGTATTAGACATAGCAGAGTTGTGTTTAGATACAGCAGAGTTGTGTTTAGATATAGTATTAGATACAGCAGAGTTGTGTTTAGATATAGTATCAGATATAGCACTGTTGTGTTTAGATATAGTATTAGATATTGCAGAGTTGTGTTTAGATATAGTATCAGATACAGCAGAGTTTTGTTTAGATATATCAGAGTTGTGTTTAGATATAGTATTAGATATAGCAGAGTTGTGTTTAGATATAGTATTAGATATAGCAGAGTTGTGTTTAGATATAGTATTAGACATAGCAGAGTTGTGTTTAGATATAGCAGAGTATTGTTTAGATATAGTATTAGACATAGCAGAGTTGTGTTTAGATATAGTATTAGACATAGCAGAGTTGTGTTTAGATGTAGCAGAGTTGTGTTTAGATATAGTATTAGATATAGCAGTTTTGTGTTTAGATATAGTATCAGATATAGCAGAGTTGTGTTTAGATATAGTATTAGAAATAGCAGAGAAGTGTTTAGATATAGTATTATATATAGCAGAGTTGTGTTTAGTTATAGTAATAGATATAGCAGATTTGTGTTTAGATATAGCAGAGTATTGTTTAGATATAGTATTAGACATAGCAGAGTTGTTTAGATATAGTATTAGACATAGCATAGATGTCTTTAGATATAGCAGAGTTGTGTTTAGATATAGTATCAGATATAGCAGAGTTGTGTTTAGATATAGTATCAGATATAGCAGAGTTGTGTTTAGATATAGTATTAGAAATAGCAGAGATGTATTTAGATATAGTATTAGATATAGCAGAGTTGTGTTTAGATATAGTATTAGATATAGCAGAGATGTGTTTAGATATAGTATTAGATATAGCAGAGTTGTGTTTAGTTATAGTAATAGATATAGCAGAGTTGTGTTTAGATATAGCAGAGTATTGTTTAGATATAGTATTAGACATAGCAGAGTTGTGTTTAGATATAGTATCAGATATAGCAGAGTTTTGTTTAGATATAGTATCAGATATAGCAGAGTTGTGTTTAGATATAGTATTAGATATAGCAGAGTTGTGTTTAGATACAGTATTAGACATAGCAGAGTTGTGTTTAGATATAGCAGAGTTGTGTTTAGATATAGTATCAGATATAGCAGAGTTGTGTTTAGATATAGTATCAGATATAGCAGAGTTTTGTTTAGATATAGTATCAGATATAGCAGAGTTGTGTTTAGATATAGTATTAGATATAGCAGAGTTGTGTTTAGATACAGTATTAGACATAGAAGAGTTGTGTTTAGATATAGCAGAGTTGTGTTTAGATATAGTATCAGATATAGCAGAGTTGTGTTTAGATATAGTATTAGATATTGCAGAGTTGTGTTTAGATATAGTATCAGATATAGCAGAGTTTTGTTTAGATATAGTATCAGATATAGCAGAGTTGTGTTTAGATATAGTATTAGATATAGCAGAGTTGTGTTTAGATATAGTATTAGACATAGCAGAGTTGTGTTTAGATATAGTATCAGATATAGCAGAGTTGTGTTTAGATATAGTATTAGACATAGCAGAGTTGTGTTTAGATATAGTATTAGATATAGCAGAGTTGTGTTTAGATATAGCAGAGTATTGTTTAGATATAGTATTAGACATAGCAGAGTTGTGTTTAGATACAGCAGAGTTGTGTTTAGATATAGTATTAGATACAGCAGAGTTGTGTTTAGATATAGTATCAGATATAGCACAGTTGTGTTTAGATATAGTATTAGATATTGCAGAGTTGTGTTTAGATATAGTATCAGATACAGCAGAGTTTTGTTTAGATATATCAGAGTTGTGTTTAGATATAGTATTAGATATAGCAGAGTTGTGTTTAGATATAGTATTAGATATAGCAGAGTTGTGTTTAGATATAGTATTAGACATAGCAGAGTTGTGTTTAGATATAGCAGAGTATTGTTTAGATATAGTATTAGACATAGCAGAGTTGTTTTTAGATATAGTATTAGACATAGCAGAGTTGTGTTTAGATGTAGCAGAGTTGTGTTTAGATATAGTATTAGATATAGCAGTTTTGTGTTTAGATATAGTATCAGATATAGCAGAGTTGTGTTTAGATATAATATTAGAAATAGCAGAGAAGTGTTTATATATAGTATTATATATAGCAGAGTTGTGTTTAGTTATAGTAATAGATATAGCAGAGTTGTGTTTAGATATAGCAGAGTATTGTTTAGATATAGTATTAGACATAGCAGAGTTGTTTAGATATAGTATTAGACATAGCATAGATGTCTTTAGATATAGCAGAGTTGTGTTTAGATATAGTATCAGATATAGCAGAGTTGTGTTTAGATATAGTATAAGATATAGCAGAGTTGTGTTTAGATATAGTATTAGAAATAGCAGAGATGTGTTTAGATATAGTATTAGATATAGCAGAGTTGTGTTTAGATATAGTATTAGATATAGCAGAGATGTGTTTAGATATAGTATTAGATATAGCAGAGTTGTGTTTAGTTATAGTAATAGATATAGCAGAGTTTCGTTTAGATATAGCAGAGTTGTGTTTAGATATAGTATCAGATATAGCAGAGTTGTGTTTAGATATAGTATTAGATATAACAGAGTTGTGTTTAGATATAGTATCAGATATAGCAGAGTTTTGTTTAGATATAATATCAGATATAGCAGAGTTGTGTTTAGATATAGTATTAGATATAGCAGAGTTGTGTTTAGATATAGTATTAGACATAGCAGAGTTGTGTTTAGATATAGTATCAGATATAGCAGAGTTGTGTTTAGATATAGTATTAGACATAGCAGAGTTGTGTTTAGATATAGTATTAGATATAGCAGAGTTGTGTTTAGATATAGTATCAGATATAGCAGAGTTGTGTTTAGATATAGTATCAGATATAGCAGAGTTGTGTTTAGATATAGTATTAGATATAGCAGAGTTGTGTTTAGATATAGTATCAGATATAGCAGAGTTTTGTTTAGATATAGTATCAGATATAGCAGAGTTGTGTTTAGATATAGTATTAGATATAGCAGAGTTGTGTTTAGATACAGTATTAGACATAGAAGAGTTGTGTTTAGATATAGCAGAGTTGTGTTTAGATATAGTATCAGATATAGCAGAGTTGTGTTTAGATATAGTATTAGATATTGCAGAGTTGTGTTTAGATATAGTATCAGATATAGCAGAGTTTTGTTTAGATATAGTATCAGATATAGCAGAGTTGTGTTTAGATATAGTATTAGATATAGCAGAGTTGTGTTTAGATATAGTATTAGACATAGCAGAGTTGTGTTTAGATATAGTATCAGATATAGCAGAGTTGTGTTTAGATATAGTATTAGACATAGCAGAGTTGTGTTTAGATATAGTATTAGATATAGCAGAGTTGTGTTTAGATATAGCAGAGTATTGTTTAGATATAGTATTAGACATAGCAGAGTTGTGTTTAGATACAGCAGAGTTGTGTTTAGATATAGTATTAGATACAGCAGAGTTGTGTTTAGATATAGTATCAGATATAGCACTGTTGTGTTTAGATATAGTATTAGATATTGCAGAGTTGTGTTTAGATATAGTATCAGATACAGCAGAGTTTTGTTTAGATATATCAGAGTTGTGTTTAGATATAGTATTAGATATAGCAGAGTTGTGTTTAGATATAGTATTAGATATAGCAGAGTTGTGTTTAGATATAGTATTAGACACAGCAGAGTTGTGTTTAGATATAGCAGAGTATTGTTTAGATATAGTATTAGACATAGCAGAGTTGTGTTTAGATATAGTATTAGACATAGCAGAGTTGTGTTTAGATGTAGCAGAGTTGTGTTTAGATATAGTATTAGATATAGCAGTTTTGTGTTTAGATATAGTATCAGATATAGCAGAGTTGTGTTTAGATATAGTATTAGAAATAGCAGAGAAGTGTTTAGATATAGTATTATATATAGCAGAGTTGTGTTTAGTTATAGTAATAGATATAGCAGAGTTGTGTTTAGATATAGCAGAGTATTGTTTAGATATAGTATTAGACATAGCAGAGTTGTTTAGATATAGTATTAGACATAGCATAGATGTCTTTAGATATAGCAGAGTTGTGTTTAGATATAGTATCAGATATAGCAGAGTTGTGTTTAGATATAGTATCAGATATAGCAGAGTTGTGTTTAGATATAGTATTAGAAATAGCAGAGATGTATTTAGATATAGTATTAGATATAGCAGAGTTGTGTTTAGATATAGTATTAGATATAGCAGAGATGTGTTTAGATATAGTATTAGATATAGCAGAGTTGTGTTTAGTTATAGTAATAGATATAGCAGAGTTGTGTTTAGATATAGCAGAGTATTGTTTAGATATAGTATTAGACATAGCAGAGTTGTGTTTAGATATAGTATCAGATATAGCAGAGTTTTGTTTAGATATAGAATCAGATATAGCAGAGTTGTGTTTAGATATAGTATTAGATATAGCAGAGTTGTGTTTAGATACAGTATTAGACATAGCAGAGTTGTGTTTAGATATAGCAGAGTTGTGTTTAGATATAGTATCAGATATAGCAGAGTTGTGTTTAGATATAGTATTAGATATAGCAGAGTTGTGTTTAGATATAGTATCAGATATAGCAGAGTTTTGTTTAGATATAGTATCAGATATAGCAGAGTTGTGTTTAGATATAGTATTAGATATAGCAGAGTTGTGTTTAGATACAGTATTAGACATAGAAGAGTTGTGTTTAGA
Source organism: Salmo salar (assembly GCF_905237065.1). NCBI lineage: Eukaryota > Metazoa > Chordata > Actinopteri > Salmoniformes > Salmonidae > Salmo > Salmo salar. The sequence continues at coordinate 100,064,661 of NC_059455.1, forward strand.
TATAGCAGAGTTGTGTTTAGATATAGTATCAGATATAGCAGAGTTGTGTTTAGATATAGTATTAGATATTGCAGAGTTGTGTTTAGATATAGTATCAGATATAGCAGAGTTTTGTTTAGATATAGTATCAGATATAGCAGAGTTGTGTTTAGATATAGTATTAGATATAGCAGAGTTGTGTTTAGATATAGTATTAGACATAGCAGAGTTGTGTTTAGATATAGTATCAGATATAGCAGAGTTGTGTTTAGATATATTATTAGACATAGCAGAGTTGTGTTTAGATATAGTATTAGATATAGCAGAGTTGTGTTTAGATATAGCAGAGTATTGTTTAGATATAGTATTAGACATAGCAGAGTTGTGTTTAGATACAGCAGAGTTGTGTTTAGATATAGTATTAGATACAGCAGAGTTGTGTTTAGATATAGTATCAGATATAGCACAGTTGTGTTTAGATATAGTATTAGATATTGCAGAGTTGTGTTTAGATATAGCAGAGTATTGTTTAGATATAGTATTAGACATAGCAGAGTTGTTTTTAGATATAGTATTAGACATAGCAGAGTTGTGTTTAGATGTAGCAGAGTTGTGTTTAGATATAGTATTAGATATAGCAGTTTTGTGTTTAGATATAGTATCAGATATAGCAGAGTTGTGTTTAGATATAATATTAGAAATAGCAGAGAAGTGTTTATATATAGTATTATATATAGCAGAGTTGTGTTTAGTTATAGTAATAGATATAGCAGAGTTGTGTTTAGATATAGCAGAGTATTGTTTAGATATAGTATTAGACATAGCAGAGTTGTTTAGATATAGTATTAGACATAGCATAGATGTCTTTAGATATAGCAGAGTTGTGTTTAGATATAGTATCAGATATAGCAGAGTTGTGTTTAGATATAGTATAAGATATAGCAGAGTTGTGTTTAGATATAGTATTAGAAATAGCAGAGATGTGTTTAGATATAGTATTAGATATAGCAGAGTTGTGTTTAGATATAGTATTAGATATAGCAGAGATGTGTTTAGATATAGTATTAGATATAGCAGAGTTGGGATTAGTTATAGTAATAGATATAGCAGAGTTGTGTTTAGATATAGCAGAGTTGTGTTTAGATATAGTATCAGATATAGCAGAGTTGTGTTTAGATATAGTATTAGATATAACAGAGTTGTGTTTAGATATAGTATCAGATATAGCAGAGTTTTGTTTAGATATAATATCAGATATAGCAGAGTTGTGTTTAGATATAGTATTAGATATAGCAGAGTTGTGTTTAGATATAGTATTAGACATAGCAGAGTTGTGTTTAGATATAGTATCAGATATAGCAGAGTTGTGTTTAGATATAGTATTAGACATAGCAGAGTTGTGTTTAGATATAGTATTAGATATAGCAGAGTTGTGTTTAGATATAGCAGAGTATTGTTTAGATATACTATTAGACATAGCAGAGTTGTGTTTAGATACAGCAGAGTTGTGTTTAGATATAGTATTAGATACAGCAGAGTTATGTTTAGATATAGTATCAGATATAGCAGAGTTTTGTTTAGATATATCAGAGTTGTGTTTAGATATAGTATTAGATATAGCAGAGTTGTGTTTAGATATAGTATTAGATATAGCAGAGTTGTGTTTAGATATAATATTAGATATAGCAGAGTTGTGTTTAGATATAGCAGAGTATTGTTTAGATATTGTATTAGACATAGCAGAGTTGTGTTTAGATATAGTATTAGACATAGCAGAGTTGTGTTTAGATGTAGCAGAGTTGTGTTTAGATATAGTATTAGATATAGCAGAGTTGTGTTTAGATATAGTATCAGATATAGCAGAGTTGTGTTTAGATATAGTATTAGAAATAGCAGAGATGTGTTTAGATATAGTATTAGATATAGCAGAGTTGTGTTTAGTTATAGTAATAGATATAGCAGAGTTGTGTTTAGATATAGCAGAGTATTGTTTAGATATAGTATCAGACATAGCAGAGTTGTGTTTAGATACAGCAGAGTTGTGTTTAGATATGGTATTAGATACAGCAGAGTTGTGTTTAGATATAGTATCAGATATAGCAGAGTTGTGTTTAGATATAGTATTAGATATAGCAGAGTTGTGTTTAGATATAGTATTAGACATAGCAGAGTTGTGTTTAGATATAGCAGAGTATTGTTTAGATATAGTATTAGACATAGCAGAGTTGTGTTTAGATATAGTATTAGACATAGCAGAGTTGTGTTTAGATATAGCAGAGTTGTGTTTAGATATAGTATTAGATATAGCAGAGTTTTGTTTAGATATAGTATAAGATATAGCAGAGTTTTGTTTAGATATAGTATCAGATATAGCAGAGTTGTGTTTAGATATAGTATTAGATATAGCAGAGTTGTGTTTAGATATAGTATTAGACATAGCAGAGTTGTGTTTAGATATAGTATCAGATATAGCAGAGTTGTGTTTAGATATAGTATTAGACATAGCAGAGTTGTGTTTAGATATAGTATTAGATATAGCAGAGTTGTGTTTAGATATAGCAGAGTATTGTTTAGATATAGTATTAGACATAGCAGAGTTGTGTTTAGATACAGCAGAGTTGTGTTTAGATATAGTATTAGATACAGCAGAGTTGTGTTTAGATATAGTATCAGATATAGCACTGTTGTGTTTAGATATAGTATTAGATATTGCAGAGTTGTGTTTAGATATAGTATCAGATACAGCAGAGTTTTGTTTAGATATATCAGAGTTGTGTTTAGATATAGTATTAGATATAGCAGAGTTGTGTTTAGATATAGTATTAGATATAGCAGAGTTGTGTTTAGATATAGTATTAGACATAGCAGAGTTGTGTTTAGATATAGCAGAGTTGTGTTTAGATATAGTATCAGATATAGCAGAGTTGTGTTTAGATATAGTATTAGATATAGCAGAGTTGTGTTTAGATATAGTATTAGACATAGCAGAGTTGTGTTTAGATATAGCAGAGTATTGTTTAGATATAGTATCAGACATAGCAGAGTTGTGTTTAGATACAGCAGAGTTGTGTTTAGATATGGTATTAGATACAGCAGACTTGTGTTTAGATATAGTATTAGATATAGCAGAGTTGTGTTTAGATACAGTATTAGACATAGCAGAGTTGTGTTTAGATATAGCAGAGTTGTGTTTAGATATAGTATCAGATATAGCAGAGTTGTGTTTAGATATAGTATTAGATATAGCAGAGTTGTGTTTAGATACAGTATTAGACATAGCAGAGTTGTGTTTAGATATAGCAGAGTATTGTTTAGATATAGTATTAGACATAGCAGAGTTGTGTTTAGATATAGTATTAGACATAGCAGAGTTGTGTTTAGATATAGCAGAGTTGTGTTTAGATATAGTATTAGATATAGCAGAGTTTTGTTTAGATATAGTATAAGATATAGCAGAGTTGTGTTTAGATATAGTATTAGATATAGCAGAGTTGTGTTTAGATATAGTATTAGACATAGCAGAGTTGTGTTTAGATATAGTATCAGATATAGCAGAGTTGTGTTTAGATATAGTATTAGACATAGCAGAGTTGTGTTTAGATATAGTATTAGATATAGCAGAGTTGTGTTTAGATATAGCAGAGTATGGTTTAGATATAGTATTAGACATAGCAGAGTTGTGTTTAGATACAGCAGAGTTGTGTTTAGATATAGTATTAGATACAGCAGAGTTGTGTTTAGATATAGTATCAGATATAGCACAGTTGTGTTTAGATATAGTATTAGATATTGCAGAGTTGTGTTTAGATATAGTATTAGATATAGCAGAGTTGTGTTTAGATATAGTATTAGACATAGCAGAGTGTGTGTTTAGATATAGCATAGTATTGTTTAGATATAGTATTAGACATTGCAGAGTTGTGTTTAGATATAGTATTAGATATAGCAGAGTTGTGTTTAGATATAGTATCAGATATAGCGGAGTTGTGTTTAGATATAGTATTAGAAATAGCAGAGATGTGTTTAGATATAGTATCAGATATAGCAGAGTTGTGTTTAGATATAGTATTAGATATAGCAGAGATGTGTTTAGATATAGTATTAGATATAGCAGAGTTGTGTTTAGTTATAGTAACAGATATAGCAGAGTTGTGTTTAGATATAGTAAAAGATATAGCAGAGTTGTGTTTAGATATAGTATTAGATATAGCAGAGTTGTGTTTAGATATAGCAGAGTATTGTTTAGATATACTATTAGACATAGCAGAGTTGTGTTTAGATACAGCAGAGTTGTGTTTAGATATAGTATTAGATACAGCAGAGTTATGTTTAGATATAGTATCAGATATAGCAGAGTTTTGTTTAGATATATCAGAGTTGTGTTTAGATATAGTATTAGATATAGCAGAGTTGTGTTTAGATATAGTATTAGATATAGCAGAGTTGTGTTTAGATATAATATTAGATATAGCAGAGTTGTGTTTAGATATAGCAGAGTATTGTTTAGATATTGTATTAGACATAGCAGAGTTGTGTTTAGATATAGTATTAGACATAGCAGAGTTGTGTTTAGATGTAGCAGAGTTGTGTTTAGATATAGTATTAGATATAGCAGAGTTGTGTTTAGATATAGTATCAGATATAGCAGAGTTGTGTTTAGATATAGTATTAGAAATAGCAGAGATGTGTTTAGATATAGTATTAGATATAGCAGAGTTGTGTTTAGTTATAGTAATAGATATAGCAGAGTTGTGTTTAGATATAGCAGAGTATTGTTTAGATATAGTATCAGACATAGCAGAGTTGTGTTTAGATACAGCAGAGTTGTGTTTAGATATGGTATTAGATACAGCAGACTTGTGTTTAGATATAGTATTAGATATAGCAGAGTTGTGTTTAGATACAGTATTAGACATAGCAGAGTTGTGTTTAGATATAGCAGAGTTGTGTTTAGATATAGTATCAGATATAGCAGAGTTGTGTTTAGATATAGTATTAGATATAGCAGAGTTGTGTTTAGATATAGTATTAGACATAGCAGAGTTGTGTTTAGATATAGCAGAGTATTGTTTAGATATAGTATTAGACATAGCAGAGTTGTGTTTAGATATAGTATTAGACATAGCAGAGTTGTGTTTAGATATAGCAGAGTTGTGTTTAGATATAGTATTAGATATAGCAGAGTTTTGTTTAGATATAGTATAAGATATAGCAGAGTTGTATTTAGATATAGTATTAGATATAGCAGAGTTGTGTTTAGATATAGTATTAGACATAGCAGAGTTGTGTTTAGATATAGTATTAGACATAGCAGAGTTGTGTTTAGATATAGTATTAGATATAGCAGAGTTGTGTTTAGATATAGCAGAGTATGGTTTAGATATAGTATTAGACATAGCAGAGTTGTGTTTAGATACAGCAGAGTTGTGTTTAGATATAGTATTAGATACAGCAGAGTTGTGTTTAGATATAGTATCAGATATAGCACAGTTGTGTTTAGATATAGTATTAGACATAGCAGAGTTGTGTTTAGATATAGCAGAGTTGTGTTTAGATATAGTATCAGATATAGCAGAGTTGTGTTTAGATATAGTATTAGATATAGCAGAGTTGTGTTTAGATATAGTATTAGACATAGCAGAGTTGTGTTTAGATATAGCAGAGTATTGTTTAGATATAGTATCAGACATAGCAGAGTTGTGTTTAGATACAGCAGAGTTGTGTTTAGATATGGTATTAGATACAGCAGACTTGTGTTTAGATATAGTATTAGATATAGCAGAGTTGTGTTTAGATACAGTATTAGACATAGCAGAGTTGTGTTTAGATATAGCAGAGTTGTGTTTAGATATAGTATCAGATATAGCAGAGTTGTGTTTAGATATAGTATTAGATATAGCAGAGTTGTGTTTAGATATAGTATTAGACATAGCAGAGTTGTGTTTAGATATAGCAGAGTATTGTTTAGATATAGTATTAGACATAGCAGAGTTGTGTTTAGATATAGTATTAGACATAGCAGAGTTGTGTTTAGATATAGCAGAGTTGTGTTTAGATATAGTATTAGATATAGCAGAGTTTTGTTTAGATATAGTATAAGATATAGCAGAGTTGTGTTTAGATATAGTATTAGATATAGCAGAGTTGTGTTTAGATATAGTATTAGACATAGCAGAGTTGTGTTTAGATATAGTATCAGATATAGCAGAGTTGTGTTTAGATATAGTATTAGACATAGCAGAGTTGTGTTTAGATATAGTATTAGATATAGCAGAGTTGTGTTTAGATATAGCAGAGTATGGTTTAGATATAGTATTAGACATAGCAGAGTTGTGTTTAGATACAGCAGAGTTGTGTTTAGATATAGTATTAGATACAGCAGAGTTGTGTTTAGATATAGTATCAGATATAGCACAGTTGTGTTTAGATATAGTATTAGATATTGCAGAGTTGTGTTTAGATATAGTATTAGATATAGCAGAGTTGTGTTTAGATATAGTATTAGACATAGCAGAGGTGTGTTTAGATATAGCATAGTATTGTTTAGATATAGTATTAGACATTGCAGAGTTGTGTTTAGATATAGTATTAGATATAGCAGAGTTGTGTTTAGATATAGTATCAGATATAGCGGAGTTGTGTTTAGATATAGTATTAGAAATAGCAGAGATGTGTTTAGATATAGTATTAGATATAGCAGAGTTGTGTTTAGATATAGTATTAGATATAGCAGAGATGTGTTTAGATATAGTATTAGATATAGCAGAGTTGTGTTTAGTTATAGTAATAGATATAGCAGAGTTGTGTTTAGATATAGTAAAAGATATAGCAGAGTTGTGTTTAGATATAGTATTAGATATAGCAGAGTTGTGTTTAGATATAGCAGAGTATTGTTTAGATATACTATTAGACATAGCAGAGTTGTGTTTAGATACAGCAGAGTTGTGTTTAGATATAGTATTAGATACAGCAGAGTTATGTTTAGATATAGTATCAGATATAGCAGAGTTTTGTTTAGATATATCAGAGTTGTGTTTAGATATAGTATTAGATATAGCAGAGTTGTGTTTAGATATAGTATTAGATATAGCAGAGTTGTGTTTAGATATAATATTAGATATAGCAGAGTTGTGTTTAGATATAGCAGAGTATTGTTTAGATATTGTATTAGACATAGCAGAGTTGTGTTTAGATATAGTATTAGACATAGCAGAGTTGTGTTTAGATGTAGCAGAGTTGTGTTTAGATATAGTATTAGATATAGCAGAGTTGTGTTTAGATATAGTATCAGATATAGCAGAGTTGTGTTTAGATATAGTATTAGATATAGCAGAGATGTGTTTAGATATAGTATTAGATATAGCAGAGTTGTGTTTAGTTATAGTAATAGATATAGCAGAGTTGTGTTTAGATATAGCAGAGTATTGTTTAGATATAGTATCAGACATAGCAGAGTTGTGTTTAGATACAGCAGAGTTGTGTTTAGATATGGTATTAGATACAGCAGACTTGTGTTTAGATATAGTATTAGATATAGCAGAGTTGTGTTTAGATACAGTATTAGACATAGCAGAGTTGTGTTTAGATATAGCAGAGTTGTGTTTAGATATAGTATCAGATATAGCAGAGTTGTGTTTAGATATAGTATTAGATATAGCAGAGTTGTGTTTAGATATAGTATTAGACATAGCAGAGTTGTGTTTAGATATAGCAGAGTATTGTTTAGATATAGTATTAGACATAGCAGAGTTGTGTTTAGATATAGTATTAGACATAGCAGAGTTGTGTTTAGATATAGCAGAGTTGTGTTTAGATATAGTATTAGATATAGCAGAGTTTTGTTTAGATATAGTATAAGATATAGCAGAGTTGTATTTAGATATAGTATTAGATATAGCAGAGTTGTGTTTAGATATAGTATTAGACATAGCAGAGTTGTGTTTAGATATAGTATCAGATATAGCAGAGTTGTGTTTAGATATAGTATTAGACATAGCAGAGTTGTGTTTAGATATAGTATTAGATATAGCAGAGTTGTGTTTAGATATAGCAGAGTATGGTTTAGATATAGTATTAGACATAGCAGAGTTGTGTTTAGATACAGCAGAGTTGTGTTTAGATATAGTATTAGATACAGCAGAGTTGTGTTTAGATATAGTATCAGATATAGCACAGTTGTGTTTAGATATAGTATTAGATATTGCAGAGTTGTGTTTAGATATAGTATTAGATATAGCAGAGTTGTGTTTAGATATAGTATTAGACATAGCAGAGGTGTGTTTAGATATAGCATAGTATTGTTTAGATATAGTATTAGACATTGCAGAGTTGTGTTTAGATATAGTATTAGATATAGCAGAGTTGTGTTTAGATATAGTATCAGATATAGCAGAGTTGTGTTTAGATATAGTATTAGAAATAGCAGAGATGTGTTTAGATATAGTATTAGATATAGCAGAGTTGTGTTTAGATATAGTATTAGATATAGCAGAGATGTGTTTAGATATAGTATTAGATATAGCAGAGTTGTGTTTAGTTATAGTAATAGATATAGCAGAGTTGTGTTTAGATATAGTAATAGATATAGCAGAGTTGTGTTTAGATATAGCAGAGTATTGTTTAGATATAGTATTAGACATAGCAGAGTATTGTTTAGATATAGTATTAGACATAGCAGAGTTGTCTTTAGATATAGCAGAGTTGTGTTTAGATACAGTATCAGATATAGCAGAGTGGTTTTTAGATATAGTATCAGATAGAGCAGAGTTGTGTTTAGATATAGTATTAGATATAGCAGAGTTGTGTTTAGATATAGTATCAGATATAGCAGAGTTTTGTTTAGATATAGTATTAGATATAGCAGAGTTGTGTTTAGATACAGTATTAGACATAGCAGAGTTGTGTTTAGATATAGCAGAGTTGTGTTTAGATATAGTATCAGATATAGCAGAGTTGTGTTTAGATATAGTATTAGATATAGCAGAGTTGTGTTTAGATATAGTATCAGATATAGCAGAGTTTTGTTTAGATATAGTATCAGATATAGCAGAGTTGTGTTTAGATATAGTATTAGATATAGCAGAGTTGTGTTTAGATATAGTATTAGACATAGCAGAGTTGTGTTTAGATATAGTATCAGATATAGCAGAGTTGTGTTTAGACATAGTATTAGACATAGCAGAGTTGTGTTTAGATATAGTATTAGACATAGCAGAGTTGTGTTTAGATATAGCAGAGTATTGTTTAGATATAGTATTAGACATAGCAGAGTTGTGTTTAGATATAGTATTAGACATAGCAGAGTTGTGTTTAGATATAGCAGAGTTGTGTTTAGATATAGTATTAGATATAGCAGAGTTTTGTTTAGATATAGTATAAGATATAGCAGAGTTGTGTTTAGATATAGTATTAGATATAGCAGAGTTGTGTTTAGATATAGTATTAGACATAGCAGAGTTGTGTTTAGATATAGTATCAGATATAGCAGAGTTGTGTTTAGATATAGTATTAGACATAGCAGAGTTGTGTTTAGATATAGTATTAGATATAGCAGAGTTGTGTTTAGATATAGCAGAGTATGGGTTAGATATAGTATTAGACATAGCAGAGTTGTGTTTAGATACAGCAGAGTTGTGTTTAGATATAGTATTAGATATAGCAGAGTTGTGTTTAGATATAGTATCAGATATAGCAGAGTTTTGTTTAGATATAGTATCAGATATAGCAGAGTTGTGTTTAGATATAGTATTAGATATAGCAGAGTTGTGTTTAGATATAGTATTAGACATAGCAGAGTTGTGTTTAGATATAGTATCAGATATAGCAGAGTTATGTTTAGACATACTATTAGACATAGCAGAGTTGTGTTTAGATATAGTATTAGATATAGCAGAGTTGTGTTTAGATATAGCAGAGTATTGTTTAGATATAGTATTAGACATAGCAGAGTTGTGTTTAGATATAGTATTAGACATAGCAGAGTTGTGTTTAGATATAGCAGAGTTGTGTTTAGATATAGTATTAGATATAGCAGAGTTTTGTTTAGATATAGTATAAGATATAGCAGAGTTGTGTTTAGATATAGTATTAGATATAGCAGAGTTGTGTTTAGATATAGTATTAGACATAGCAGAGTTGTGTTTAGATATAGTATCAGATATAGCAGAGTTGTGTTTAGATATAGTATTAGACATAGCAGAGTTGTGTTTAGATATAGTATTAGATATAGCAGAGTTGTGTTTAGATATAGCAGAGTATGGGTTAGATATAGTATTAGACATAGCAGAGTTGTGTTTAGATACAGCAGAGTTGTGTTTAGATATAGTATTAGATACAGCAGAGTTGTGTTTAGATATAGTATCAGATATAGCACAGTTGTGTTTAGATATAGTATTAGATATTGCAGAGATGTGTTTAGATATAGTATTAGATATAGCAGAGTTGTGTTTAGATATAGTATTAGAAATAGCAGAGGTGTGTTTAGATATAGCATAGTATTGTTTAGATATAGTATTAGACATTGCAGAGTTGTGTTTAGATATAGTATTAGATATAGCAGAGTTGTGTTTAGATATAGTATCAGATATAGCAGAGTTGTGTTTAGATATAGTATTAGAAATAGCAGAGATGTGTTTAGATATAGTATTAGATATAGCAGAGTTGTGTTTAGATATAGTATTAGATATAGCAGAGATGTGTTTAGATATAGTATTAGATATAGCAGAGTTGTTTTTAGTTATAGTAATAGATATAGCAGAGTTGTGTTTAGATATAGTAATAGATATAGCAGAGTTGTGTTTAGATATAGCAGAGTATTGTTTAGATATAGTATTAGACATAGCAGAGTATTGTTTAGATATAGTATTAGACATAGCAGAGTTGTCTTTAGATATAGCAGAGTTGTGTTTGGATTCAGTATCAGATATAGCAGAGTGGTTTTTAGATATAGTATTAGATATAGCAGAGTTGTGTTTAGATATAGTATTAAAAATAGCAGAGATGTGTTTAGATATAGTATTAGATATAGCAGAGTTGTGTTTAGTTATAGTAATAGATATAGCAGAGTTGTGTTTAGATATAGTAATAGATATAGCAGAGTTGTGTTTAGATATAGTATTAGATATAGCAGAGTTGTGTTTAGATATAGCAGAGTATTGTCTAGATATACTATTAGACATAGCAGAGTTGTGTTTAGATACAGCAGAGTTGTGTTTAGATATAGTATTAGATACAGCAGAGTTATGTTTAGATATAGTATCAGATATAGCATAGTTTAGTTTAGATATATCAGAGTTGTGTTTAGATATAGTATTAGATATAGCAGAGTTGTGTTTAGATATAGTATTAGATATAGCAGAGTTGTGTTTAGATATAATATTAGATATAGCAGAGTCGTGTTTAGATATAGCAGAGTATTGTTTAGATATTGTATTAGACATAGCAGAGTTGTGTTTAGATATAGTATTAGACATAGCAGAGTTGTGTTTAGATGTAGCAGAGTTGTGTTTAGATATAGTATTAGATATAGCAGAGTTGTGTTTAGATATAGTATCAGATATAGCAGAGTTGTGTTTAGATATAGTATTAGAAATAGCAGAGATGTGTTTAGATATAGTATTAGATATAGCAGAGTTGTGTTTAGTTATAGTAATAGATATAGCAGAGTTGTGTTTAGATATAGCAGAGTATTGTTTAGATATAGTATCAGACATAGCAGAGTTGTGTTTAGATACAGCAGAGTTGTGTTTAGATATGGTATTAGATACAGCAGACTTGTGTTTAGATATAGTATTAGATATAGCAGAGTTGTGTTTAGATACAGTATTAGACATAGCAGAGTTGTGTTTAGATATAGCAGAGTTGTGTTTAGATATAGTATCAGATATAGCAGAGTTGTGTTTAGATATAGTATTAGATATAGCAGAGTTGTGTTTAGATATAGTATTAGACATAGCAGAGTTGTGTTTAGATATAGCAGAGTATTGTTTAGATATAGTATCAGACATAGCAGAGTTGTGTTTAGATATAGTATTAGACATAGCAGAGTTGTGTTTAGATATAGCAGAGTTGTGTTTAGATATAGTATTAGATATAGCAGAGTTTTGTTTAGATATAGTATAAGATATAGCAGAGTTGTATTTAGATATAGTATTAGATATAGCAGAGTTGTGTTTAGATATAGTATTAGACATAGCAGAGTTGTGTTTAGATATAGTATCAGATATAGCAGAGTTGTGTTTAGATATAGTATTAGACATAGCAGAGTTGTGTTTAGATATAGTATTAGATATAGCAGAGTTGTGTTTAGATATAGCAGAGTATGGTTTAGATATAGTATTAGACATAGCAGAGTTGTGTTTAGATACAGCAGAGTTGTGTTTAGATATAGTATTAGATACAGCAGAGTTGTGTTTAGATATAGTATCAGATATAGCACAGTTGTGTTTAGATATAGTATTAGATATTGCAGAGTTGTGTTTAGATATAGTATTAGATATAGCAGAGTTGTGTTTAGATATAGTATTAGACATAGCAGAGGTGTGTTTAGATATAGCATAGTATTGTTTAGATATAGTATTAGACATTGCAGAGTTGTGTTTAGATATAGTATTAGATATAGCAGAGTTGTGTTTAGATATAGTATCAGATATAGCAGAGTTGTGTTTAGATATAGTATTAGAAATAGCAGAGATGTGTTTAGATATAGTATTAGATATAGCAGAGTTGTGTTTAGATATAGTATTAGATATAGCAGAGATGTGTTTAGATATAGTATTAGATATAGCAGAGTTGTGTTTAGTTATAGTAATAGATATAGCAGAGTTGTGTTTAGATATAGTAACAGATATAGCAGAGTTGTGTTTAGATATAGCAGAGTATTGTTTAGATATAGTATTAGACATAGCAGAGTATTGTTTAGATATAGTATTAGACATAGCAGAGTTGTCTTTAGATATAGCAGAGTTGTGTTTAGATACAGTATCAGATATAGCAGAGTGGTTTTTAGATATAGTATCAGATAGAGCAGAGTTGTGTTTAGATATAGTATTAGATATAGCAGAGTTGTGTTTAGATATAGTATCAGATATAGCAGAGTTTGTGTTTAGATATAGTATTAGATATAGCAGAGTTGTGTTTAGATACAGTATTAGACATAGCAGAGTTGTGTTTAGATATAGCAGAGTTGTGTTTAGATATAGTATCAGATATAGCAGAGTTGTGTTTAGATATAGTATTAGATATAGCAGAGTTGTGTTTAGATATAGTATCAGATATAGCAGAGTTTTGTTTAGATATAGTATCAGATATAGCAGAGTTGTGTTTAGATATAGTATTAGATATAGCAGAGTTGTGTTTAGATATAGTATTAGACATAGCAGAGTTGTGTTTAGATATAGTATCAGATATAGCAGAGTTATGTTTAGATATACTATTAGACATAGCAGAGTTGTGTTTAGATATAGTATTAGATATAGCAGAGTTGTGTTTAGATATAGCAGAGTATTGTTTAGATATAGTATTAGACATAGCAGAGTTGTGTTTAGATATAGTATTAGACATAGCAGAGTTGTGTTTAGATATAGCAGAGTTGTGTTTAGATATAGTATTAGATATAGCAGAGTTTTGTTTAGATATAGTATAAGATATAGCAGAGTTGTGTTTAGATATAGTATTAGATATAGCAGAGTTGTGTTTAGATATAGTATTAGACATAGCAGAGTTGTGTTTAGATATAGTATCAGATATAGCAGAGTTGTGTTTAGATATAGTATTAGACATAGCAGAGTTGTGTTTAGATATAGTATTAGATATAGCAGAGTTGTGTTTAGATATAGCAGAGTATGGGTTAGATATAGTATTTGACATAGCAGAGTTGTGTTTAGATACAGCAGAGTTGTGTTTAGATATAGTATCAGATATAGCACAGTTGTGTTTAGATATAGTATTAGATATTGCAGAGTTGTGTTTAGATATAGTATTAGATATAGCAGAGTTGTGTTTAGATATAGTATTAGAAATAGCAGAGGTGTGTTTAGATATAGCATAGTATTGTTTAGATATAGTATTAGACATTGCAGAGTTGTGTTTAGATATAGTATTAGATATAGCAGAGTTGTGTTTAGATATAGTATCAGATATAGCAGAGTTGTGTTTAGATATAGTATTAGAAATAGCAGAGATGTGTTTAGATATAGTATTAGATATAGCAGAGTTGTGTTTAGATATAGTATTAGATATAGCAGAGATGTGTTTAGATATAGTATTAGATATAGCAGAGTTGTGTTTAGTTATAGTAATAGATATAGCAGAGTTGTGTTTAGATATAGTAATAGATATAGCAGAGTTGTGTTTAGATATAGCAGAGTATTGTTTAGATATAGTATTAGACATAGCAGAGTATTGTTTAGATATAGTATTAGACATAGCAGAGTTGTCTTTAGATATAGCAGAGTTGTGTTTGGATTCAGTATCAGATATAGCAGAGTTGTGTTTAGATATAGTATTAAAAATAGCAGAGTTGTGTTTAGATATAGTATCAGATATAGCAGAGTTTTGTTTAGATATAGTATTAGATATAGCAGAGTTGTGTTTAGATACAGTATTAGACATAGCAGAGTTGTGTTTAGATATAGCAGAGTTGTGTTTAGATATAGTATCAGATACAGCAGAGTTGTGTTTAGATATAGTATTAGATATAGCAGAGTTGTGTTTAGATATAGTATCAGATATAGCAGAGTTTTGTTTAGATATAGTATCAGATATAGCAGAGTTGTGTTTAGATATAGTATTAGATATAGCAGAGTTGTGTTTAGATATAGTATTAGACATAGCAGAGTTGTGTTTAGATATAGTATCAGATATAGCAGAGTTGTGTTTAGATATACTATTAGACATAGCAGAGTTGTGTTTAGATATAGTATTAGATATAGCAGAGTTGTGTTTAGATATAGCAGAGTATTGTTTAGATATAGTATTAGACATAGCAGAGTTGTGTTTAGATACAGCAGAGTTGTGTTTAGATATAGTATTAGATACAGCAGAGTTGTGTTTAGATATAGTATAAAATATAGCACAGTTGTGTTTAGATATAGTATTAGATATTGCAGAGTTGTGTTTAGATATAGTATCAGATACAGCAGAGTTTTGTTTAGATATATCAGAGTTGTGTTTAGATATAGTATTAGATATAGCAGAGTTGTGTTTAGATATAGTATTAGATATAGCAGAGTTGTGTTTAGATATAGTATTAGACATAGCAGAGTTGTGTTTAGATATAGAAGAGTATTGTTTAGATATAGTATTAGACATAGCAGAGTTGTGTTTAGATATAGTATTAGACATAGCAGAGTTGTGTTTAGATGTAGCAGAGTTGTGTTTAGATATAGTATTAGATATAGCAGAGTTGTGTTTAGATATAGTATCATATATAGCAGAGTTGTGTTTAGATATAGTATTAGAAATAGCAGAGATGTGTTTAGATATAGTATTAGATATAGCAGAGTTGTGTTTAGTTATAGTAATAGATATAGCAGAGTTGTGTTTAGATATAGCAGAGGTTTGTTTAGATATAGTATCAGACATAGCAGAGTTGTTTAGATATAGTATTAGACATAGCAGAGCTGTCTTTAGATATAGCAGAGTTGTGTTTAGATATAGTATCAGATATAGCAGAGTTGTGTTTAGTTATAGTAATAGATATAGCAGAGTTGTGTTTAGATATAGCAGAGTATTGTTTAGATATAGTATTAGACATAGCAGAGTTGTGTTTAGATATAGTATCAGATATAGCAGAGTTTTGTTTAGATATAGTATCAGATATAGCAGAGTTGTGTTTAGATATAGTATTAGATATAGCAGAGTTGTGTTTAGATACAGTATTAGACATAGCAGAGTTGTGTTTAGATATAGCAGAGTTGTGTTTAGATATAGTATCAGATATAGCAGAGTTGTGTTTAGATATAGTATTAGATATAGCAGAGTTGTGTTTAGATATAGTATCAGATATAGCAGAGTTTTGTTTAGATATAGTATCAGATATAGCAGAGTTGTGTTTAGATATAGTATTAGATATAGCAGAGTTGTGTTTAGATATAGTATTAGACATAGCAGAGTTGTGTTTAGATATAGTATCAGATATAGCAGAGTTGTGTTTAGATATAGTATTAGACATAGCAGAGTTGTGTTTAGATATAGTATTAGATATAGCAGAGTTGTGTTTAGATATAGCAGAGTATGGGTTAGATATAGTATTAGACATAGCAGAGTTGTGTTTAGATATAGCAGAGTTGTGTTTAGATATAGTATTAGATACAGCAGAGTTGTGTTTAGATATAGTATCAGATATAGCACAGTTGTGTTTAGATATAGTATTAGATATTGCAGAGTTGTGTTTAGATATAGTATTAGATATAGCAGAGTTGTGTCAAGATATAGTATTAGACATTGCAGAGATGTGTTTAGATATAGTATCAGATATAGCAGAGTTGTGTTTAGATATAGCAGAGTATTGTTTAGATATAGTATCAGACATAGCAGAGTTGTGTTTAGATACAGCAGAGTTGTGTTTAGATATGGTATTAGATACAGCAGACTTGTGTTTAGATATAGTATTAGATATAGCAGAGTTGTGTTTAGATATAGTATCAGATATAGCAGAGTTTTGTTTAGATATAGTATCAGATATAGCAGAGTTGTGTTTAGATATAGTATTAGATATAGCAGAGTTGTGTTTAGATATAGTATTAGACATAGCAGAGTTGTGTTTAGATATAGTATCAGATATAGCAGAGTTGTGTTTAGATATAGTATTAGACATAGCAGAGTTGTGTTTTGATATAGTATTAGATATAGCAGAGATGTGTTTAGATATAGTATTAGATATAGCAGAGTTGTGTTTAGTTATAGTAATAGATATAGCAGAGTTGTGTTTAGATATAGCAGAGTATTGTTTAGATATAGTATTAGACATAGCAGAGTTGTGTTTAGATATAGTATCAGATATAGCAGAGTTTTGTTTAGATATAGTATCCGATATAGCAGAGTTGTGTTTAGATATAGTATTAGATATAGCAGAGTTGTGTTTAGATACAGTATTAGACATAGCAGAGTTGTGTTTAGATATAGCAGAGTTGTGTTTAGATATAGTATCAGATATAGCAGAGTTGTGTTTAGATATAGTATTAGATATAGCAGAGTTGTGTTTAGATATAGTATTAGACATAGCAGAGTTGTGTTTAGATATAGTATCAGATATAGCAGAGTTGTGTTTAGATATAGTATTAGACATAGCAGAGTTGTGTTTAGATATAGTATTAGATATAGCAGAGTTGTGTTTAGATATAGCAGAGTATGGGTTAGATATAGTATTAGACATAGCAGAGTTGTGTTTAGATACAGCAGAGTTGTGTTTAGATATAGTATTAGATACAGCAGAGTTGTGTTTAGATATAGTATCAGATATAGCACAGTTGTGTTTAGATATAGTATTAGATATTGCAGAGTTGTGTTTAGATATAGTATTAGATATAGCAGAGTTGTGTTTAGATATAGTATTAGAAATAGCAGAGGTGTGTTTAGATATAGCATAGTATTGTTTAGATATAGTATTAGACATTGCAGAGTTGTGTTTAGATATAGTATTAGATATAGCAGAGTTGTGTTTAGATATAGTATCAGATATAGCAGAGTTGTGTTTAGATATAGTATTAGATATAGCAGAGCTGTGTTTAGATATAGTATTAGATATAGCAGAGTTGTGTTTAGATATAGTATTAGATATTGCAGAGATGTGTTTAGATATAGTATTAGATATAGCAGAGTTGTGTTTAGTTATAGTAATAGATATAGCAGAGTTGTGTTTAGATATAGTAATAGATATAGCAGAGTTGTGTTTAGATATAGCAGAGTATTGTTTAGATATAGTATTAGACATAGCAGAGTATTGTTTAGATATAGTATTAGACATAGCAGAGTTGTCTTTAGATATAGCAGAGTTGTATTTGGATTCAGTATCAGATATAGCAGAGTGGTTTTTAGATATAGTATCAGATATAGCAGAGTTGTGTTTAGATATAGTATTAGATATAGCAGAGTTGTGTTTAGATATAGTATTAAAAATAGCAGAGTTGTGTTTAGATATAGTATCAGATATAGCAGAGTTTTGTTTAGATATAGTATTAGATATAGCAGAGTTGTGTTTAGATACAGTATTAGACATAGCAGAGTTGTGTTTAGATATAGCAGAGTTGTGTTTAGATATAGTATCAGATATAGCAGAGTTTTGTTTAGATATAGTATTAGATATAGCAGAGTTGTGTTTAGATATAGTATCAGATATAGCAGAGTTGTGTTTAGATATAGTATCAGATATAGCAGAGTTGTGTTTAGATATAGTATTAGATATAGCAGAGTTGTGTTTAGATATAGTATTAGACATAGCAGAGTTGTGTTTAGATATAGTATCAGATATAGCAGAGTTGTGTTTAGATATACTATTAGACATAGCAGAGTTGTGTTTAGATATAGTATTAGATATAGCAGAGTTGTGTTTAGATATAGCAGAGTATTGTTTAGATATAGTATTAGACATAGCAGAGTTGTGTTTAGATACAGCAGAGTTGTGTTTAGATATAGTATTAGATACAGCAGAGTTGTGTTTAGATATAGTATAAAATATAGCACAGTTGTGTTTAGATATAGTATTAGATATTGCAGAGTTGTGTTTAGATATAGTATCAGATACAGCAGAGTTTTGTTTAGATATATCAGAGTTGTGTTTAGATATAGTATTAGATATAGCAGAGTTGTGTTTAGATATAGTATTAGATATAGCAGAGTTGTGTTTAGATATAGTATTAGACATAGCAGAGTTGTGTTTAGATATAGCAGAGTATTGTTTAGATATAGTATTAGACATAGCAGAGTTGTGTTTAGATATAGTATTAGACATAGCAGAGTTGTGTTTAGATGTAGCAGAGTTGTGTTTAGATATAGTATTAGATATAGCAGAGTTGTGTTTAGATATAGTATCATATATAGCAGAGTTGTGTTTAGATATAGTATTAGAAATAGCAGAGATGTGTTTAGATATAGTATTAGATATAGCAGAGTTGTGTTTAGTTATAGTAATAGATATAGCAGAGTTGTGTTTAGATATAGCAGAGTATTGTTTAGATATAGTATCAGACATAGCAGAGTTGTTTAGATATAGTATTAGACATAGCAGAGCTGTCTTTAGATATAGCAGAGTTGTGTTTAGATATAGTATCAGATATAGCAGAGTTGTGTTTAGATATAGTATCAGATATAGCAGAGTTGTGTTTAGATATAGTATTAGATATAGCAGAGTTGTGTTTAGATATAGTATTAGACATTGCAGAGATGTGTTTAGATATAGTATCAGATATAGCAGAGTTGTGTTTAGATATAGCAGAGTATTGTTTAGATATAGTATCAGACATAGCAGAGTTGTGTTTAGATACAGCAGAGTTGTGTTTAGATATGGTATTAGATACAGCAGACTTGTGTTTAGATATAGTATTAGATATAGCAGAGTTGTGTTTAGATATAGTATCAGATATAGCAGAGTTTTGTTTAGATATAGTATCAGATATAGCAGAGTTGTGTTTAGATATAGTATCAGATATAGCAGAGTTGTGTTTAGATATAGTATTAGATATAGCAGAGTTGTGTTTAGATACAGTATTAGACATAGCAGAGTTGTGTTTAGATATAGCAGAGTTGTGTTTAGATATAGTATCAGATATAGCAGAGTTGTGTTTAGATATAGTATTAGATATAGCAGAGTTGTGTTTAGATATAGTATCAGATATAGCAGAGTTGTGTTTAGATATAGTATAAAGATATAGCACAGTTGTGTTTAGATATAGTATTAGATATTGCAGAGTTGTGTTTAGATATAGTATCAGATACAGCAGAGTTTTGTTTAGATATAGCAGAGTTGTGTTTAGATATAGTATTAGATATAGCAGAGTTGTGTTTAGATATAGTATTAGATATAGCAGAGTTGTGTTTAGATATAGTATTAGACATAGCAGAGTTGTGTTTAGATATATCAGAGTATTGTTTAGATATAGTATTAGACATAGCAGAGTTGTGTTTAGATATAGTATTAGACATAGCAGAGTTGTGTTTAGATGTAGCAGAGTTGTGTTTAGATATAGTATTAGATATAGCAGAGTTGTGTTTAGATATAGTATCATATATAGCAGAGTTGTGTTTAGATATAGTATTAGAAATAGCTGAGATGTGTTTAGATATAGTATTAGATATAGCAGAGTTGTGTTTAGTTATAGTAATAGATATAGCAGAGTTGTGTTTAGATATAGCAGAGTATTGTTTAGATATAGTATCAGACATAGCAGAGTTGTGTTAGATATAGTATTAGACATAGCAGAGCTGTCTTTAGATATAGCAGAGTTGTGTTTAGATATAGTATCAGATATAGCAGAGTTGTGTTTAGATATAGTATCAGATATAGCAGAGTTGTGTTTAGATATAGTATTAGATATAGCAGAGTTGTGTTTAGATATAGTATTAGACATTGCAGAGATGTGTTTAGATATAGTATCAGATATAGCAGAGTTGTGTTTAGATATAGCAGAGTATTGTTTAGATATAGTATCAGACATAGCAGAGTTGTGTTTAGATACAGCAGAGTTGTGTTTAGATATGGTATTAGATACAGCAGACTTGTGTTTAGATATAGTATTAGATATAGCAGAGTTGTGTTTAGATATAGTATCAGATATAGCAGAGTTTTGTTTAGATATAGTATCAGATATAGCAGAGTTGTGTTTAGATATAGTATTAGATATAGCAGAGTTGTGTTTAGATATAGTATTAGACATAGCAGAGTTGTGTTTAGATATAGTATCAGATATAGCAGAGTTGTGTTTAGATATAGTATTAGACATAGCAGAGTTGTGTTTTGATATAGTATTAGATATAGCAGAGTTGTGTTTAGATATAGTATTAGATATAGCAGAGTTGTGTTTAGTTATAGTAATAGATATAGCAGAGTTGTGTTTAGATATAGCAGAGTATTGTTTAGATATAGTATTAGACATAGCAGAGTTGTGTTTAGATATAGTATCAGATATAGCAGAGTTTTGTTTAGATATAGTATTAGATATAGCAGAGTTGTGTTTAGATATAGTATTAGATATAGCAGAGTTGTGTTTAGATACAGTATTAGACATAGCAGAGTTGTGTTTAGATATAGCAGAGTTGTGTTTAGATATAGTATCAGATATAGCAGAGTTGTGTTTAGATATAGTATTAGATATAGCAGAGTTGTGTTTAGATATAGTATCAGATATAGCAGAGTTTTGTTTAGATATAGTATCAGATATAGCAGAGTTGTGTTTAGATATAGTATTAGATATAGCAGAGTTGTGTTTAGATATAGTATTAGACATAGCAGAGTTGTGTTTAGATATAGTATCAGATATAGCAGAGTTGTGTTTAGATATAGTATTAGACATAGCAGAGTTGTGTTTAGATATAGCAGAGTATTGTTTAGATATAGTATTAGACATAGCAGAGTTGTGTTTAGATATAGTATTAGACATAGCAGAGTTGTGTTTAGATGTAGCAGAGTTGTGTTTAGATATAGTATTAGATATAGCAGAGTTGTGTTTAGATATAGTATCATATATAGCAGAGTTGTGTTTAGATATAGTATTAGAAATAGCAGAGATGTGTTTAGATATAGTATTAGATAAAGCAGAGTTGTGTTTAGTTATAGTAATAGATATAGCAGAGTTGTGTTTAGATATAGCAGCGTATTGTTTAGATATAGTATCAGACATAGCAGAGTTGTTTAGATATAGTATTAGACATAGCAGAGCTGTCTTTAGATATAGCAGAGTTGTGTTTAGATATAGTATCAGATATAGCAGAGTTGTGTTTAGATATAGTATCAGATATAGCAGAGTTGTGTTTAGATATAGTATTAGATATAGCAGAGTTGTGTTTAGATATAGTATTAGACATAGCAGAGATGTGTTTAGATATAGTATCAGATATAGCAGAGTTGTGTTTAGATATAGCAGAGTATTGTTTAGATATAGTATCAGACATAGCAGAGTTGTGTTTAGATACAGCAGAGTTGTGTTTAGATATAGTATTAGATACAGCAGAGCTTGTGTTTAGATATAGTATTAGATATAGCAGAGTTGTGTTTAGATATAGTATCAGATATAGCAGAGTTTTGTTTAGATATAGTATCAGATATAGCAGAGTTGTGTTTAGATATAGTATCAGATATAGCAGAGTTGTGTTTAGATATAGTATTAGATATAGCAGAGTTGTGTTTAGATACAGTATTAGACATAGCAGAGTTGTGTTTAGATATAGCAGAGTTGTGTTTAGATATAGTATCAGATATAGCAGAGTTGTGTTTAGATATAGTATTAGATATAGCAGAGTTGTGTTTAGATATAGTATCAGATATAGCAGAGTTGTGTTTAGATATAGTATAAAACATAGCACAGTTGTGTTTAGATATAGTATTAGATATTGCAGAGTTGTGTTTAGATATAGTATCAGATACAGCAGAGTTTTGTTTAGATATATCAGAGTTGTGTTTAGATATAGTATTAGATATAGCAGAGTTGTGTTTAGATATAGTATTAGATATAGCAGAGTTGTGTTTAGATATAGTATTAGACATAGCAGAGTTGTGTTTAGATATAGCAGAGTATTGTTTAGATATAGTATTAGACATAGCAGAGTTGTGTTTAGATATAGTATTAGACATAGCAGAGTTGTGTTTAGATAAGTAGCAGAGTTGTGTTTAGATATAGTATTAGATATAGCAGAGTTGTGTTTAGATATAGTATCAGATATAGCAGAGTTGTGTTTAGATATAGTATTAGATATAGCAGAGTTGTGTTTAGATATAGTATTAGATATAGCAGAGTTGTGTTTAGTTATAGTAATAGATATAGCAGAGTTGTGTTTAGATATAGCAGAGTATTGTTTAGATATAGTATTAGACATAGCAGAGTTGTGTTTAGATATAGTATCAGATATAGCAGAGTTGTGTTTAGATATAGTATCAGATATAGCAGAGTTGTGTTTAGATATAGTATTAGATATAGCAGAGTTGTGTTTAGATACAGTATTAGACATAGCAGAGTTGTGTTTAGATATAGCAGAGTTGTGTTTAGATATAGTATCAGATATAGCAGAGTTGTGTTTAGATATAGTATTAGATATAGCAGAGTTGTGTTTAGATATAGTATCAGATATAGCAGAGTTTTGTTTAGATATAGTATCAGATATAGCAGAGTTGTGTTTAGATATAGTATTAGATATAGCAGAGTTGTGTTTAGATATAGTATTAGACATAGCAGAGTTGTGTTTAGATATAGTATCAGATATAGCAGAGTTGTGTTTAGATATAGTATTAGACATAGCAGAGTTGTGTTTAGATATAGTATTAGATATAGCAGAGTTGTGTTTAGATATAGCAGAGTATGGGTTAGATATAGTATTAGACATAGCAGAGTTGTGTTTAGATATAGCAGAGTTGTGTTTAGATATAGTATTAGATACAGCAGAGTTGTGTTTAGATATAGTATCAGATATAGCACAGTTGTGTTTAGATATAGTATTAGATATTGCAGAGTTGTGTTTAGATATAGTATTAGATATAGCAGAGTTGTGTCAAGATATAGTATTAGACATTGCAGAGATGTGTTTAGATATAGTATCAGATATAGCAGAGTTGTGTTTAGATATAGCAGAGTATTGTTTAGATATAGTATCAGACATAGCAGAGTTGTGTTTAGATACAGCAGAGTTGTGTTTAGATATGGTATTAGATACAGCAGACTTGTGTTTAGATATAGTATTAGATATAGCAGAGTTGTGTTTAGATATAGTATCAGATATAGCAGAGTTTTGTTTAGATATAGTATCAGATATAGCAGAGTTGTGTTTAGATATAGTATTAGATATAGCAGAGTTGTGTTTAGATATAGTATTAGACATAGCAGAGTTGTGTTTAGATATAGTATCAGATATAGCAGAGTTGTGTTTAGATATAGTATTAGACATAGCAGAGTTGTGTTTTGATATAGTATTAGATATAGCAGAGATGTGTTTAGATATAGTATTAGATATAGCAGAGTTGTGTTTAGTTATAGTATTAGATAGAGCAGAGTTGTGTTTAGATATAGCAGAGTATTGTTTAGATATAGTATTAGACATAGCAGAGTTGTGTTTAGATATAGTATCAGATATAGCAGAGTTTTGTTTAGATATAGTATCAGATATAGCAGAGTTGTGTTTAGATATAGTATTAGATATAGCAGAGTTGTGTTTAGATACAGTATTAGACATAGCAGAGTTGTGTTTAGATATAGCAGAGTTGTGTTTAGATATAGTATCAGATATAGCAGAGTTGTGTTTAGATATAGTATTAGATATAGCAGAGTTGTGTTTAGATATAGTATCAGATATAGCAGAGTTTTGTTTAGATATAGTATCAGATATAGCAGAGTTGTGTTTAGATATAGTATTAGATATAGCAGAGTTGTGTTTAGATATAGTATTAGACATAGCAGAGTTGTGTTTAGATATAGTATCAGATATAGCAGAGTTGTGTTTAGATATAGTATTAGACATAGCAGAGTTGTGTTTAGATATAGTATTAGATATAGCAGAGTTGTGTTTAGATATAGCAGAGTATGGGTTAGATATAGTATTAGACATAGCAGAGTTGTGTTTAGATACAGCAGAGTTGTGTTTAGATATAGTATTAGATACAGCAGAGTTGTGTTTAGATATAGTATCAGATATAGCAGAGTTGTGTTTAGATATAGTATTAGATATAGCAGAGTTGTGTTTAGATATAGTATTAGATATAGCAGAGTTGTGTTTAGATATAGTATTAGAAATAGCAGAGTTGTGTTTAGATATAGCATAGTATTGTTTAGATATAGTATTAGACATAGCAGAGTTGTGTTTAGATATAGTATTAGATATAGCAGAGTTGTGTTTAGATATAGTATCAGATATAGCAGAGTTGTGTTTAGATATAGTATTAGATATAGCAGAGTTGTGTTTAGATATAGTATTAGATATAGCAGAGTTGTGTTTAGATATAGTATTAGATATAGCAGAGATGTGTTTAGATATAGTATTAGATATAGCAGAGTTGTGTTTAGTTATAGTATTAGATATAGCAGAGTTGTGTTTAGATATAGTAATAGATATAGCAGAGTTGTGTTTAGATATAGCAGAGTATTGTTTAGATATAGTATTAGACATAGCAGAGTATTGTTTAGATATAGTATTAGACATAGCAGAGTTGTGTTTAGATATAGCAGAGTTGTGTTTAGATACAGTATCAGATATAGCAGAGTTGTTTTTAGATATAGTATCAGATATAGCAGAGTTGTGTTTAGATATAGTATTAGATATAGCAGAGTTGTGTTTAGATATAGTATTAGAAATAGCAGAGTTGTGTTTAGATATAGTATCAGATATAGCAGAGTTTTGTTTAGATATAGTATTAGATATAGCAGAGTTGTGTTTAGATACAGTATCAGACATAGCAGAGTTGTGTTTAGATATAGCAGAGTTGTGTTTAGATATAGTATCAGATATAGCAGAGTTTTGTTTAGATATAGTATTAGATATAGCAGAGTTGTGTTTAGATATAGTATCAGATATAGCAGAGTTTTGTTTAGATATAGTATCAGATATAGCAGAGTTGTGTTTAGATATAGTATTAGATATAGCAGAGTTGTGTTTAGATATAGTATTAGACATAGCAGAGTTGTGTTTAGATATAGTATCAGATATAGCAGAGTTGTGTTTAGATATACTATTAGACATAGCAGAGTTGTGTTTAGATATAGTATTAGATATAGCAGAGTTGTGTTTAGATATAGCAGAGTATTGTTTAGATATAGTATTAGACATAGCAGAGTTGTGTTTAGATACAGCAGAGTTGTGTTTAGATATAGTATTAGATACAGCAGAGTTGTGTTTAGATATAGTATTAGATATAGCACAGTTGTGTTTAGATATAGTATTAGATATTGCAGAGTTGTGTTTAGATATAGTATCAGATACAGCAGAGTTTTGTTTAGATATAGCAGAGTTGTGTTTAGATATAGTATTAGATATAGCAGAGTTGTGTTTAGATATAGTATTAGATATAGCAGAGTTGTGTTTAGATATAGTATTAGACATAGCAGAGTTGTGTTTAGATATAGCAGAGTATGTTTAGATATAGTATTAGACATAGCAGAGTTGTGTTTAGATATAGTATCAGACATAGCAGAGTTGTGTTTAGATATAGCAGAGTTGTGTTTAGATATAGTATTAGATATAGCAGAGTTGTGTTTAGATATAGTATCATATATAGCAGAGTTGTGTTTAGATATAGTATTAGATATAGCAGAGTTGTGTTTAGATATAGTATTAGATATAGCAGAGTTGTGTTTAGTTATAGTAATAGATATAGCAGAGTTGTGTTTAGATATAGCAGAGTATTGTTTAGATATAGTATCAGACATAGCAGAGTTGTTTAGATATAGTATTAGACATAGCAGAGCTGTCTTTAGATATAGCAGAGTTGTGTTTAGATATAGTATTAGATATAGCAGAGTTGTGTTTAGATATAGTATCAGATATAGCAGAGTTGTGTTTAGATATAGTATTAGATATAGCAGAGTTGTGTTTAGATATAGTATTAGACATTGCAGAGATGTGTTTAGATATAGTATCAGATATAGCAGAGTTGTGTTTAGATATAGCAGAGTATTGTTTAGATATAGTATCAGACATAGCAGAGTTGTGTTTAGATACAGCAGAGTTGTGTTTAGATATGGTATTAGATACAGCAGAGTTGTGTTTAGATATAGTATTAGATATAGCAGAGTTGTGTTTAGATATAGTATCAGATATAGCAGAGTTTTGTTTAGATATAGTATCAGATATAGCAGAGTTGTGTTTAGATATAGTATCAGATATAGCAGAGTTGTGTTTAGATATAGTATTAGATATAGCAGAGTTGTGTTTAGATACAGTATTAGACATAGCAGAGTTGTGTTTAGATATAGCAGAGTTGTGTTTAGATATAGTATCAGATATAGCAGAGTTGTGTTTAGATATAGTATTAGATATAGCAGAGTTGTGTTTAGATATAGTATCAGATATAGCAGAGTTGTGTTTAGATATAGTATTAGATATTGCAGAGTTGTGTTTAGATATAGTATCAGATACAGCAGAGTTTTGTTTAGATATAGCAGAGTTGTGTTTAGATATAGTATTAGATATAGCAGAGTTGTGTTTAGATATAGTATTAGACATAGCAGAGTTGTGTTTAGATATAGCAGAGTATTGTTTAGATATAGTATTAGACATAGCAGAGTTGTGTTTAGATATAGTATTAGACATAGCAGAGTTGTGTTTAGATGTAGCAGAGTTGTGTTTAGATATAGTATTAGATATAGCAGAGTTATGTTTAGATATAGTATCAGATATAGCAGAGTTGTGTTTAGATATAGTATTAGAATAGCTGAGTTGTGTTTAGATATAGTATTAGATATAGCAGAGTTGTGTTTAGTTATAGTAATAGATATAGCAGAGTTGTGTTTAGATATAGCAGAGTATTGTTTAGATATAGTATCAGACATAGCAGAGTTGTGTTAGATATAGTATTAGACATAGCAGAGCTGTCTTTAGATATAGCAGAGTTGTGTTTAGATATAGTATCAGATATAGCAGAGTTGTGTTTAGATATAGTATCAGATATAGCAGAGTTGTGTTTAGATATAGTATTAGATATAGCAGAGTTGTGTTTAAGATATAGTATTAGACATAGCAGAGTTGTGTTTAGATATAGTATCAGATATAGCAGAGTTGTGTTTAGATATAGCAGAGTATTGTTTAGATATAGTATCAGACATAGCAGAGTTGTGTTTAGATACAGCAGAGTTGTGTTTAGATATGGTATTAGATACAGCAGACTTGTGTTTAGATATAGTATTAGATATAGCAGAGTTGTGTTTAGATATAGTATCAGATATAGCAGAGTTGTGTTTAGATATAGTATCAGATATAGCAGAGTTGTGTTTAGATATAGTATTAGATATAGCAGAGTTGTGTTTAGATATAGTATTAGACATAGCAGAGTTGTGTTTAGATATAGTATCAGATATAGCAGAGTTGTGTTTAGATATAGTATTAGACATAGCAGAGTTGTGTTTTGATATAGTATTAGATATAGCAGAGTTGTGTTTAGATATAGTATTAGATATAGCAGAGTTGTGTTTAGTTATAGTATTAGATATAGCAGAGTTGTGTTTAGATATAGCAGAGTTTTGTTTAGATATAGTATTAGACATAGCAGAGTTGTGTTTAGATATAGTATCAGATATAGCAGAGTTTTGTTTAGATATAGTATCAGATATAGCAGAGTTGTGTTTAGATATAGTATTAGATATAGCAGAGTTGTGTTTAGATATAGTATTAGACATAGCAGAGTTGTGTTTAGATATAGCAGAGTTGTGTTTAGATATAGTATCAGATATAGCAGAGTTGTGTTTAGATATAGTATTAGATATAGCAGAGTTGTGTTTAGATATAGTATCAGATATAGCAGAGTTTTGTTTAGATATAGTATCAGATATAGCAGAGTTGTGTTTAGATATAGTATTAGATATAGCAGAGTTGTGTTTAGATATAGTATTAGACATAGCAGAGTTGTGTTTAGATATAGTATCAGATATAGCAGAGTTGTGTTTAGATATAGTATTAGACATAGCAGAGTTGTGTTTAGATATAGTATTAGATATAGCAGAGTTGTGTTTAGATATAGCAGAGTATTGTTTAGATATAGTATTAGACATAGCAGAGTTGTGTTTAGATACAGCAGAGTTGTGTTTAGATATAGTATTAGATACAGCAGAGTTGTGTTTAGATATAGTATCAGATATAGCAGAGTTGTGTTTAGATATAGTATTAGATATAGCAGAGTTGTGTTTAGATATAGTATCAGATACAGCAGAGTTTTGTTTAGATATATCAGAGTTGTGTTTAGATATAGTATTAGATATAGCAGAGTTGTGTTTAGATATAGTATTAGATATAGCAGAGTTGTGTTTAGATATAGCAGAGTATTGTTTAGATATAGTATTAGACATAGCAGAGTTGTGTTTAGATATAGTATTAGACATAGCAGAGTTGTGTTTAGATGTAGCAGAGTTGTGTTTAGATATAGTATTAGATATAGCAGAGTTGTGTTTAGATATAGTATTAGATATAGCAGAGTTGTGTTTAGATATAGTATTAGATATAGCAGAGTTGTGTTTAGATACAGTATTAGATATAGCAGAGTTGTGTTTAGATATAGTATTAGATATAGCAGAGTTGTGTTTAGATATAGTATTAGATATAGCAGAGTTGTGTTTAGATATAGCAGAGTTGTGTTTAGATATAGTATTAGACATTGCAGAGATGTGTTTAGGTATAGTATCAGATATAGCAGAGTTGTGTTTAGATATAGCAGAGTATTGTTTAGATATAGTATTAGACATAGCAGAGTTGTGTTTAGATATAGTATCAGATATAGCAGAGTTGTGTTTAGATATAGTATTAGATACAGCAGAGTTGTTTTTAGATATAGTATTAGATATAGCAGAGTTGTGTTTAGATATAGTATTAGATATTGCAGAGTTGTGTTTAGATATAGTATTAGACATAGCAGAGTTGTGTTTAGATATAGTATTAGATACAGCATAGTTGTGTTTAGATATAGTATTAGATACAGCAGAGTTGTGTTTAGATATAGTATCAGATATAGCAGAGTTGTGTTTAGATATAGTATTAGATATAGCAGAGTTGTGTTTAGATATAGTATTAGATATAGCAGAGTTGTGTTTAGATATAGCAGAGTTGTGTTTAGGTATAGTATCAGATATAGCAGAGTTGTGTTTAGATATAGTATTAGATATAGCAGAGTTTTGTTTAGATATAGTATCAGATATAGCAGAGTTGTGTTTAGATATAGTATTAGATATAGCAGAGTTGTGTTTAGATATAGTATTAGATATAGCAGAGTTGTGTTTAGATATAGTATTAGATATAGCAGAGTTGTGTTTAGATATAGCAGAGTTGTGTTTAGATATAGTATTAGACATAGCAGAGTTGTGTTTAGGTATAGTATCAGATATAGCAGAGTTGTGTTTAGATATAGCAGAGTTTTGTTTAGATATAGTATTAGACATAGCAGAGTTGTGTTTAGATATAGTATCAGATATAGCAGAGTTGTGTTTAGATATAGTATTAGATATAGCAGAGTTGTTTTTAGATATAGTATTAGATATAGCAGAGTTGTGTTTAGATATAGTATTAGATATTGCAGAGTTGTGTTTAGATATAGTATTAGACATAGCAGAGTTGTGTTTAGATATAGTATTAGATATAGCAGAGTTGTGTTTAGATATAGTATCAGATACAGCAGAGTTTTGTTTAGATATAGTATCAGATATAGCAGAGTTGTGTTTAGATATAGTATTAGATATAGCAGAGTTGTGTTTAGATATAGTATTAGATATAGCAGAGTTGTGTTTAGATAATAGCAGAGTTGTGTTTAGATATAGTATCAGATATAGCAGAGTTGTGTTTAGATATAGTATTAGATATAGCAGAGTTGTGTTTAGATATAGTATTAGATATAGCAGAGTATTGTTTAGATATAGTATCAGATATAGCAGAGTTGTGTTTAGATATAGCAGAGTTGTGTTTAGATATAGTATTAGATATAGCAGAGTTTTGTTTAGATATTGTATCAGATATAGCAGAGTTGTGTTTAGATATAGTATTAGATGTAGCAGAGTTGTGTTTAGATATAGTATTAGATATAGCAGAGTTGTGTTTAGATATAGTATTAGATATAGCAGAGTTGTGTTTAGATACAGTATTAGATATAGCATAGTTGTGTTTAGATATAGTATCAGATATAGCAGAGTTGTGTTTAGATACAGCAGAGTTGTGTTTAGATATAGTATAAGATATAGCAGAGTTTTGTTTAGATATAGTATAAGATATAGCAGAGTTGTGTTTAGATACAGTATTAGATATAGCAGAGTTGTGTTTAGATATAGTATTAGACATAGCAGAGTTGTGTTTAGATATAGCAGAGTATTGTAGATTTTTAGATATAGTATTAGATATAGCAGAGTTGTGTTTAGATACAGTATTAGATATAGCAGAGTTGTGTTTAGATATAGTATTAGATATAGCAGAGTTGTGTTTAGATATAGTATTAGATATAGCAGAGTTGTGTTTAGATATAGTATTAGACATAGCAGAGTTGTGTTTAGATATAGCAGAGTTGTGTTTAGATATAGTATTAGACATTGCAGAGATGTGTTTAGGTATAGTATCAGATATAGCAGAGTTGTGTTTAGATATAGCAGAGTATTGTTTAGATATAGTATTAGACATAGCAGAGTTGTGTTTAGATATAGTATTAGATACAGCAGAGTTGTTTTTAGATATAGTATTAGATATAGCAGAGTTGTGTTTAGATATAGTATTAGATATTGCAGAGTTGTGTTTAGATATAGTATTAGACATAGCAGAGTTGTGTTTAGATATAGTATTAGATACAGCATAGTTGTGTTTAGATATAGTATTAGATACAGCAGAGTTGTGTTTAGATATAGTATCAGATATAGCAGAGTTGTGTTTAGATATAGTATTAGATATAGCAGAGTTGTGTTTAGATATAGTATTAGATATAGCAGAGTTGTGTTTAGATATAGCAGAGTTGTGTTTAGGTATAGTATCAGATATAGCAGAGTTGTGTTTAGATATAGTATTAGATATAGCAGAGTTTTGTTTTGATATAGTATCAGATATAGCAGAGTTTTGTTTAGATATAGTATCAGATATAGCAGAGTTGTGTTTAGATATAGTATTAGATATAGCAGAGTTGTGTTTAGATATAGTATCAGATATAGCAGAGTTGTATTTAGATATAGTATTAGATATAGCAGAGTTGTGTTTAGATATAGTATTAGATATAGCAGAGTTGTGTTTAGATATAGTATTAGACATAGCAGAGTTGTGTTTAGATATAGCAGAGTTGTGTTTAGATATAGTATTAGACATAGCAGAGTTGTGTTTAGATATAGTATCAGATATAGCAGAGTTGTGTTTAGATATAGTATTAGATATAGCAGAGTTGTGTTTAGATATAGTATTAGATATAGCAGAGTTGTGTTTAGATATAGCAGAGTTGTGTTTAGGTATAGTATCAGATATAGCAGAGTTGTGTTTAGATATAGTATTAGATATAGCAGAGTTTTGTTTTGATATAGTATCAGATATAGCAGAGTTTTGTTTAGATATAGTATCAGATATAGCAGAGTTGTGTTTAGATATAGTATTAGATATAGCAGAGTTGTGTTTAGATATAGTATCAGATATAGCAGAGTTGTGTTTAGATATAGTATTAGATATAGCAGAGTTGTGTTTAGATATAGTATCAGATATAGCAGAGTTGTGTTTAGATATAGTATTAGATATAGCAGAGTTGTGTTTAGATATAGTATTAGACATAGCAGAGTTGTGTTTAGATATAGCAGAGTTGTGTTTAGATATAGTATTAGACATTGCAGAGATGTGTTTAGGTATAGTATCAGATATAGCAGAGTTGTGTTTAGATATAGCAGAGTTGTGTTTAGATATAGCATCAGATATAGCAGAGTTGTGTTTAGATATAGTATTAGATACAGCAGAGTTGTTTTTAGATATAGTATTAGATATAGCAGAGTTGTGTTTAGATATAGTATTAGATATAGCAGAGTTGTGTTTAGATATAGTATTAGATATAGCAGAGTTGTGTTTAGATATAGTATTAGATATAGCAGAGTTGTGTTTAGATATAGTATTAGATATAGCAGAGTTGTGTTTAGATATAGTATTAGATATAGCAGAGTTGTGTTTAGATATAGTATTAGATATAGCAGAGTTGTGTTTAGATATAGATTTAGATAGTATTAGATATAGCAGAGTTGTGTTTAGATATAGTATTAGATATAGCAGAGTTGTGTTTAGATATAGTATTAGATATAGCAGAGTATTGTTTAGATATAGTATCAGATATAGCAGAGTTGTGTTTAGATATAGCAGAGTTGTGTTTAGATATAGTATTAGATATAGCAGAGTTTTGTTTAGATATAGTATCAGATATAGCAGAGTTGTGTTTAGATATAGTATTAGATGTAACAGAGTTGTGTTTAGATATAGTATTAGATGTAGCAGAGTTGTGTTTAGATATAGTATTAGATATAGCAGAGTTGTGTTTAGATACAGTATTAGATATAGCATAGTTGTGTTTAGATATAGTATCAGATATAGCAGAGTTGTGTTTAGATATAGCAGAGTTGTGTTTAGATATAGTATAAGATATAGCAGAGTTTTGTTTAGATATAGTATAAGATATAGCAGAGTTGTGTTTAGATACAGTATTAGATATAGCAGAGTTGTGTTTAGATATAGTATTAGACATAGCAGAGTTGTGTTTAGATATAGCAGAGTATTGTTTAGATATAGTATTAGATATAGCATTTAGATATAGCAGAGTTGTGTTTAGATATAGTATTAGATATAGCAGAGTTGTGTTTAGATATAGTATTAGATATAGCAGAGTTGTGTTTAGATATAGTATTAGATGTAGCAGAGTTGTGTTTAGATATAGTATTAGATATAGCAGAGTTGTGTTTAGATATAGTATTAGATATAGCAGAGTTGTGTTTAGATACAGTATTAGATATAGCATAGTTGTGTTTAGATATAGTATCAGATATAGCAGAGTTGTGTTTAGATATAGCAGAGTTGTGTTTAGATATAGTATAAGATATAGCAGAGTTTTGTTTAGATATAGTATAAGATATAGCAGAGTTGTGTTTAGATACAGTATTAGATATAGCAGAGTTGTGTTTAGATATAGTATTAGACTTAGCAGAGTTGTGTTTAGATATAGCAGAGTTGTGTTTAGATATAGTATTAGATATAGCAGAGTTGTGTTTAGATACAGTATTAGATATAGCAGAGTTGTGTTTAGATATAGTATTAGATATAGCAGAGTTGTGTTTAGATATAGCAGAGTTGTGTTTAGATATAGTATTAGATATAGTATTAGATATAGTATTAGATATAGCAGAGTTGTGTTTAGATATAGAATTAGACATAGCAGAGTTGTGTTTAGATATAGTATTAGACATAGCAGAGTTGTGTTTAGATATAGCAGAGTTGTGTTTAGATATAGTATTAGACATAGCAGAGTTGTGTTTAGATATAGTATCAGATATAGCAGAGTTGTGTTTAGATATATTATTAGATATAGTAGAGTTGTGTTTAGATATAGCAGAGTGATGTTTAGATATAGTATTAGATATAGTAGAGTTGTGTTTAGATATAGTAGAGTTGTGTTTAGATATAGTATTAGATATAGCAGAGTTGTGTTTAGATATAGTATTAGACATAGCAGAGTTGTGTTTAGATATAGTATTAGATATAGCAGAGTTGTGTTTACATATAGTATTAGACATAGCAGAGTTGTGTTTAGATATAGTATTAGATATAGCAGAGTTGTGTTTAGATATAGTATTAGATATAGCAGAGTTGTGTTTAGATATAGTATTAGACATAGCAGAGTTGTGTTTAGATATAGTATTAGATATAGCAGAGTTGGATTTACAGAGTATCTCTGTAGCTAGTCTAGTGTGTTCCTGGAGGCTGAGTTGGTTTGACTCAAGACAGGTGCTTCATTGATGTAATGGAAACTGGGTAGTCTGTTTAAACGTGTGTTTAAATGTCACTCTGGCCTGATTTATATCGAGCCTCAGAGGAATCTGAGGCACTGCATTGATCTGGGTTCAATATCGCATAAATTTTCCAGGCTTTGTGGAGGAATTGGATGGATTTTCACGCACACAGACTACCACAAATCACGCTGTTGCTGGAATACCTCTACTGCCACCTTTTGGACACTTGTAGAACCGCAGTTACTATCCCAGTAGTGTCATCAAACCAAGACCTTCCTCATATAGAGTACCTTTGACCTCTATATTACAAATAAACATTGTTACAACTATACATACCATAGAGAGAAGCCACAATAAGGAATGGTATGAGCCGTATGGGCCCTGAACCCTATTCACTATACCCTATAGGCCCTGTACCCTATACCCTATGGGCCCTGTACCCTATTCACTATACCCTATGGCCCCTGTACCCTATTCCCTATACCCTATGGGCCCTGTACCCTATTCACTATACCCTATGGCCCCTGTACCCTATTCACTATACCCTATGGGCCCTGTACCCTATACCCTATGGGCCCTGTACCCTATTCACTATACCCTATGGCCCCTGTACCCTATTCACTATACCCTATGGCCCCTGTACCCTATTCACTATACCCTATGGGCCATGTACCCTATTCACTATACCCTATGGCCCCTGTACCCTATTCACTATACCCTATGGCCCCTGTACCCTATTCACTATACCCTATGGCCCCTGAACTCTATTCACTATACCCTATGGCCCCTGTACCCTATTCACTATACCCTATGGCCCCTGAACTCTATTCACTATATCCTTAGGGCCCTGCACCCTATTCACTATACCCTATGGGCCCTGTACCCTATTCACTATACCCTATGGGCCCTGAACCCTATTCACTATACACTATGGGCCCTGAACCCTATTCACTATACACTATGGGCCATGTACCCTATTCACTATACCCTATGGGCCATGTACCCTATTCACTATACCCTATGGGCCATGTACCCTATTCACTATACCCTATGGGCCCTGAACCCTATTCACTATACCCTATGGGCCCTGAACCCTATTCACTATACCCTATGGGCCCTGAACCCTATTCACTATACACTATGGGCCCTGAACCCTATTCACTATACCCTATGGGCCATGAACCCTATTCACTATACCCTATGAGCCATGTACCCTATTCACTATACTCTATGGGCCCTGTACCCTATTCACTATACCCTATGGGCCCTGAACCCTATTCACTATACCCTATGGCCCCTGTACCCTATTCACTATACGCTATGGGCCCTGCACCCTATTCACTATACCATATGGGCCCTGAACCCTATTCACTATACCCTATGGGCCATGAACCCTATTCACTATACCCTATGGGCCATGTACCCTATTCACTATACCCTATGGCCCCTGTACCCTATTCACTATACGCTATGGGCCCTGCACCCTATTCACTATACCCTAAGGGCCCTGTACCATATTCACTATACCCTATGGGCCCTGAACCCTATTCACTATACCCTATGGGCCCTTACCCTATACCCTATGGGCCCTGAACCCTATTCACTATACCCTATGGGCCCTGCACCCTATTCACTATACCCTATGGGCCCTGAACCCTATTCACTATACCCTATGGGCCATGTACCCTATGAGCCATGAACCCTATTCACTATACCCTATGGCCCCTGTACCCTATTCACTATACACTATGAGCCATGAACCCTATTCACTATACCCTATGGGCCATGTACCCTATTCACTATACCCTATGGGCCCTGAACCCTATTCACTATACCCTATGGGCCCTGTACCCTATTCACTATACCCTATGGGCCATGTACCCTATTCACTATACCCTATGGGCCCTGTACCCTATTCACTATACCCTATGGGCCCTGAACCCTATTCACTATACCCTATGGGCCCTGTACCCTATTCACTATACCCTATGGGCCCTGTACCCTATTCACTATACCCTATGGGCCATGTACCCTATTCACTATACACTATGAGCCATGAACCCTATTCGTTAGGTTGCCATTTAGACACAATCTTCTACCGTATACTTTGATGTCCATCACCATGCAGTGCCCTGCAGTCCTGTAGTGTGTCAGCCAAACCAAACCTCTTATATGGGTTATGTAGTGGCCTGATGTAGTGGCCTGATGTAGTGGCCTGATGTAGGGGCGTGATGTAGGGGCCTGATGTAGTGACCTGATGTAGGGGCGTGATGTAGGGGCCTGATGTAGGGGCCTGATGTAGGGGCCTGATGTAGGGGCCATATGTAGGGGCCATATGTAGGGGCCTGATGTAGTGGCGTTATGTAGGGTCCATATGTAGGGGCCTGATGTAGGGGCGTGATGTAGGTGGCCTGATGAAGTGGCCTGATGTAGGGGCCATATGTAGGGACCTGATGAAGTGGCGTGATGTAGGGGCCTGATGTAGGGGCCTGATGTAGGGGCCTGATGTAGGGTTTTGATCCAGATATCATAGGTTCCTCAAATATAGATTATTTCAATCCTTCATCAATGATTTCGGTCCGGAGGGCAAAATAGTGGGACTTTTTTCTCTACTTCTCCCTGAATGACATCTTCCATATCAGCCTTTTCTTCTGCAGTTAACCTTACTCCCGACTCCGATGGGGAGCTTGCTACACAGGGCCCCTTGGGTGTATGTGGATTCTGGCTTGTTTGAATGAAGGCCAGTATTGATGTTTGGCTGCCTTCTTTCATATTCCCCAGAGAGTTGCACCGCCCTCGGGGTTCCTTATTAACCTCAGAGTTTTCTATTGGGTTATGACTGTCACTGGTCTCAGTAGACACTTTCCCAGCTTCATTTTTTTAGCATTTTTCCTCTAATTCTTCTTATTTTTCTCAGAATGAGAGGTCATTGTTGCAGACTCTGGCTCACCAGGTACCAACTCCAATGTTTCATTCTCTCCATCTTTGTCCCTTGGGAACCGAGGAGTTATCCTCTTCAACCTCAAGTCTCACGTTCAGTCGTTTCAGCTGAGATGTGTGATACATCTGCTCTACTCAAGGGGAAAGGATTGTTGTCCTGCGCATAGTGTGAAAATGTTTCCTCTATGCACTTTACGTTGTCCAGTGTAGTAGCACTGTACTCTACCTTCTCCTGACCCCCCCCCCTCTAGCGTGGGATTGTATCAGCCAGTCCTGTCTACGCACAGAACCTTGTCCAACATAAAATACCTTGATCCAGTGAGGGCCCGTCTTTACAGACCGTGGTATAGGAATGATGGGTACTGCTTCAACATATACAAAACCATCTCCATTGGAGCAGATTGAAAGTTGTCCCTTGATTTTTTTTTTTTTTTAATCAGGCACCTCATCACCCTCTCCCCCACCACCGCCTTACATCCAGCTTCAACCAGGAACTCAGTCACAACACTACCATCTGCTGATTCAGGTAGTTCTTTAATTGTAACCTGAGTTGAGTTCTGGTCAGCCATGCGCGACTTCAAACTGAACGGATTATTCTCTTTGAACACAACCTGTTTTCCTCTGACTGTTATTCCTCTGATCAGAAGCTTTGCCCTGGTTTCCTTACTGAGAATATAAATAAATATATATATATATATATATATGCCTGAGTGCACGTACTCTCTGTACTGACCTCAAGCGGTTTGGATGAATTTCCTGTATGAGACTGTGGTAGAGCTCCTCCTCCTTAATGAGGTTAGCTATGGCTTCCTCCTCTGTCAGGATTTCTCTCTCCATCATAAAAACAGGTAAAACAGCCTCCTTTGGGGCAATTCACCCACAACCACATTATGTAGGGGCGTTATGTAGGGGAGTTGTGTAGGGGCGTTATGTAGGGGCGTTATGTAGGGGCGTTATGTAGGGGCGTTGTGTAGGGGCGTTGTGTAGGGGCGTTATGTAGGGGAGTTATGTAGGGGCGTTATGTAGGGGAGTTATGTAGCGGAGTTATGTAGGGGCGTTATGTAGGGGAGTTATGCAGGGGCGTGATGTAGGGGAGTTATGTAGGGGCGTGATGTAGGGGAGTTATTTTGGGGCGTTATTAAGGGGCGTTATTAAGGGGCGTGGTGTAGGGGCGTGGTGTAGGGGCGTGGTGTAGGGGAGTGGTGTAGGGGCGTGGTGTAGGGGAGTGGTGTAGGGGCGTGGTGTAGGGGCGTGGTGTAGGGGCGTGGTGTAGGGCGTTGTGTAGGGGCGTTATTAAGGGGCGTTGTGTAGGGGCGTTGTGTAGGGGCGTTATTAAGGGGAGTTATGTAGGGGCGTTATTAAGGGGCGTTATGTAGGGGCGTTATGTAGGGGAGTTATGTAGGGGCGTTGTGTAGGGGCGTTGTGTAGGGGAGTTGTGTAGGGGCGTTATGTAGGGGCGTTGTGTAGGGGCGTTGTGTAGGGGCGTTGTGTAGGGGCGTTGTGTAGGGGCATTATGTAGGGGAGTTATGTAGGGGAGTTATGTAGCGGAGTTATGTAGGGGCGTTATGTAGGGGAGTTATGCAGGGGCGTGATGTAGGGGCGTGATGTAGGGGAGTTATGTAGGGGCGTGATGTAGGGGAGTTATTTTGGGGCGTTATTAAGGGGCGTTATTAAGGGGCGTTATGTAGGGGCGTGATGTAGGGGCGTGATGTAGGGGCGTTATGTAGGGGCGTTATGTAGCGGAGTTATTTTGGGACGTGATGTGGGAGCGTTCTGTAGGGCGTTCAACAGATAGTAGGACAAAATTCAAATTCAAGTCATTATAATAGTCCTGCAGCATTTCCACAACCAAGGTTTCATCGATAGACTATTCGAGCTGAAGGCTGTAACACAAACCCACACATTTTTGTATTGCTTTCCATGTGGGGACCAAAGAATTGATTCCCATCCAAAATCCTATTTTCCCTAACCCTAACCCCAAACCCTAACCCTAACCCCAAACCCTAACACTAACCCCAAACCCTAACCCTAACCCTAACCCCAAACCCTAACCCCAAACCCTAACCCTAACCCCAAACCTAACCCCAAACCTAACCCCAGGCCCCCAGGCCCTGGCCTGGCCCTGCCGGCCTATTTGGCCTGGCCTGGCCTCGGCCCCCAGGCCCTGGCCTTGGCCTGACCCCACTGGCCTGCCGGCCCTGGCCCGCGCCAGGCCCCCCGCCAGGCCCAGGCCCTGACCCAGGCCCTGGCCCCCGGCCCTGCTTCGGCCCGGCTGGCCCTGGCCTGGCCTGGCCGGGCCTGGCCTGGCCTGACTCGGCCCTGGCCCCAGGCCTGGCCTGGCCTGTTTCGGCCCTGGCCTGGCCTGGTCCTGGCCTGGCCTGGCGCGGGCCTGGCCCCGGCCGCCTGCCCGCCCTCCGGCCCTGGCCTGTCCCTGGCCTGACCCAGGCCTGGCCTGACCCCCAGGCCCTGGCCCCGGCCCTGGCCTGGCCTGGCCTGGCCTGGCCAGGCCTGACCCGGCCCTGGCCTGGCCCGCCCTGGCCTGGCCCCAGGCCCTGGCTCCCAGGCCCCGGCCCTGACCCGGCCTGACCCCCAGGCCTGGCCTGACACTCAGGCCCCCGGGCCCTGGCCTGGCCCAGGCCCTGGCCCGGCCCTGCCTGCCTGCTGGCCTGGGCCCCCAGGCCTGGCCTGCCTGCCCCTGGCCCCTGGCTCGGCCCCTGACCCCAGGCCCTGGCTGGCCTGGCCTGGCCCCGGCCCTGACCCAGGCCCCTGGCCTGACCGGGCCCCGGCCCCTGCTGACCCCGGCCCTGGCCCGGCCTGCCCTGGCCTGCCCTGGCCCGGCCTGGCCTGACACTCAGGCCCCCAGCCCTGCCTGACCCCCGGCCCTGCCCCCGGCGCTGGCCTGGCCTGCCTGCACTGGCCTGGCCGCCGGCCCGGCCCTGGCCCTGGCCCCAGGCCCTGCCCCAGGCCCAGGCCCTTGGCCCCCAGGCCCGGCTGGCCCTGGCCCGGCCCTGGCCCCAGGCCCTGGCCTGGCCTGACCCGGCCCTGGCCTGGCCTGGCCCAGGCCTGGCCTGGCCTAGTCCTGGCCTGGCCTGGCCCGGCCTGGCCCCAGGCCCCCAGGCCCTGACTCGCCTGGCCCCCTGGCCTGGCTGGCCCGGCCGGCCTGCCTGGCCTGCCTGGCCCCAGGCCCTGGCCTGGCCCTGGCCCTGGCCCCGGCCCTGGCTCCGGCTGGCCTGCCCCCAGGCCTGACCCCCAGGCCTGGCCTGACCTCCGGCCCCCAGGCCCTGGCCTGGCCCAGGCGCCTGGCCCCAGGCCTGGCCTGGCCCTGGCCTGGCCTGGCCTGGCCTGACCCCCGGCCCCAGGCCTGGCCTGGCCTGCCTGGCCCGGCCCTGGCCTGGCCTGGCCCCCAGGCCCTGGCCTTGGCCCCGGCCCCTGACCCGGGCCCGCCTGGCCCCGGCTGGCCCTGGCCCGGCCTTGGCCCTGGCCCCGCCCCAGGCCTGCCTGGCCTGACCTCAGGCCCCAGGCCCTGGCCTGGCCCTGGCCTGCGGCCCTGGCCTGACCCCGGCCTGACTCACCCTGGCCTGGCCTGGCTGGCCCTGCCTGGCCCTGGCCTGTTTGGCCTGGCCTGGCCTGGCCCACCCGCCCTGGCCTGGGCCTGGCCTGGCCTGGGCCTGACCCCGGCCTGACTCCAGGCCTGGCCTGCGCCCTGCCTGGCCCAGGCTGACCCGCCTGCCTGACCCCCTGGCCCTGCCTGGCCTGGCCCAGGCCTGGCCCCCAGGCCCTGGCCTGGCCCCCGGCCTGGCCCTGGCCCTGGCCTGGCCCAGGCCCTGGCCTGGCCTTTGGCCCCAGGCCCGGCCCAGGCCCTGACCCACCTGGCCTGCCCCAGGCCTGCGGCCTGGCCCCCAGGCCCTGACCCGGCCCTGGCCTGGCCCCCTGGCCCTGGCCCCGGGCCTGGCCCTGGCCTGGCCTGGCCTTGCCCCTGACCTGGCCCAAACCCTAACCCCAAACCCTAACCCCAAACCCAAACCCTAACCCTAACCCCAAACCCTAACCCCAACCCTAACCCTAAAACTAACAGTAACTCCTGACCCTAATGTTAATTCTAACCCTAATTGTAACCCTAACCTCAATCCTAACTCCTAACTGGAACGAGGAGGAGGTTAAAATAATAAAAAAGAAGCATTTGATTGCTGAACCTGGTGGTGTCTTTCTTTGCATTTGGTGCTGAATTTTATTTTATTATACATTTTAACACGACAGGTGATTCCTTCATCTTATTTACTTGATTATTTATTCAACTTTTAAAATAAATTCATTTATTCTCTTTTAGTTATCTAATTAATCTGGTATGCATGTTTTAATGTGATTTTATATGAAATTTGGTTTAAGGTTAAAACTTTTACTCCCAGGTTGTTTTTGGATGATTGTCCTCCTCCTACTTTTGAATTGTTGTGGATGGCCCCTCGGAGCTCTCAGTCTCCCATGTCCTCCCACTTTCTCCGGACCGGTAAGACCGGTAAGTAATAGGCCCTCTTAAACATAAACCCTCTTAAACCTAACTCCTAAGCCTAGAGTATAATTTTTCCTTGTGGGGACCAGCAAAATGTCCCCACTTGTCAGAATGTTTCTTGTTTTTCTATCCTTATGAGGACTGCTGGTACACACAAGGATAATTAAAAAAACACACACACACACACACACACACACACCGAGGCTATTAGCCTTCCAGTAAGGGCCTTTAAACTGACTCCAGCTGAAGCATTTATCCACAGCCTCATACAGAGAGAAGACCAGGCCCCCATTCACATCAACGGGACCGAAGTGGAGCGGGTCGAGAGTTTCACGTTCCTTGATGTCCACATTATCAACGAACTATCATGGTCCAAACACACCAAGACAGTCGTGAAGAGGGCACGACAACACCTTTTGCCCCTCAGGAGACTGAAAAGATTTGTCATGGGTACCAGCATCCTCAAAGAGTTCTACAGCTGCACCATCGAGAGCATCCTGACCGGTTGCATCACCGCCTGGTATGGCAACTGCTCAGCATCCGACCGTACGGCACTACAGAGGGTAGTGCGAACGGCCCAGTACATCACTGGGGCCAAGCTTCCTGCCGTCCAGGACCTATATACTTGGCGGTGTTAGGAAGGCCCAAAAAATTGTCAAAGACTCCAGTCACCCAAGTAATAGACTGTTCTCTCTGCTAACAAACGGAAAGCGGTACCGGAGTTCTCTCTGCTAACAAACGGAAAGCGGTACCGGAGTTCTCTCTGCTAACAAACGGAAAGCGGTACCCGAGTTCTCTCTGCTAACAAACGGAAAGCGGTACCGGAGTTCTCTCTGCTAACAAACGGAAAGCTGTACCGGAGTTCTCTCTGCTAACAAACGGAAAGCTGTACCGGAGTTCTCTCTGCTAACAAACGGCTGTAGCAAATTTCTTGTTACTTTTTGATTGATTCGATTTTTTTTTTTTACTTTAGTTTATTTCGTAAATATTTTATTAACTCTATCTCTTGAACTGCATTGGTTGAAGGCTTCTAAGTAAGCATTTCACGGCAAGGTCTACACCTGTTGAATTTGGTGCACGTGACAAAGAGAGGAGCAATCATCCATTCACAGCTTTTGCTGCTCTACTCGCCTCATGCCACTTCTTAGTTCCTTCCTGCCGTCGGCCTTGTACACTCTGTGTGTGTGTGTAAGTGCATTGTGTGTGTATGTGTGTGTGTACAGTATGATGAATAGGACAGGGAGATAGCCACCTAATGTTAATGCTACCTATGATGGTTAATGATGGTTATGATGGTAATGA
Organism: Salmo salar; assembly: GCF_905237065.1. Lineage (NCBI taxonomy): Eukaryota > Metazoa > Chordata > Actinopteri > Salmoniformes > Salmonidae > Salmo > Salmo salar. The sequence goes on from NC_059455.1 coordinate 100,108,212, forward strand.
TGGCTTAATGATGGTTATGATGGTTAATGATGGTAATGATGGCTTAATGATGGTTATGATGGTTAATGATGGTTATGATTGTTAATGATGGCTTAATGATGGCTAATGATGTTATGATGGCAATGGGTTATGATGGTAAATTATGGTTATGATGGTTAATGATGGTTATGATTGTTAATGATGGTTATGATGGCTATGATGTCAATGGGTTATGATGGTACATTATGGGTAAATTATGGTTATGATGGTTAATGATGGTTATGATGGCCAATAATGGTTATGATGGCTAATGGTGGTAAATGATGGTTAATGAAGGTTAATGATGGTTATCATGTTATGATGGTTAATGATGGGTTATGTTTATGATGACTTATGATGGTTATGATGGTAAATTACAGCTGATGGTTAATGATGGGTAATGATGTTATGGTATGATGGTAAATCATGGTAAATTATGACTAACGATGTTTATGATTGGTTATGAGTGGCTATGATGGTTAATGATGGGTATGATGGGTATGATGGGTATGATGTGTAATGATAGGTATGATGTGTAATGATGGTAATGATGGGAAATTATGGTTATGATGGTCAATGATGGTAAATATGCTAAATTATTGTAATGATGGTTAAGGTTAATGATGGTTATGATGGTTACGATGGGTTAAGATAGTTATTATGGTTAGTGATGGTTGATGGTAAATGGGTAAATTATGGTTATGATGGTTAATTATGTTTTTTTTATTTCACCTTTATTTAACCAGGTAGGCTAGTTGCGAACAAGTTCTCATTTACAACTGCGACCTGGCCAAGATAAAGCAAAGCAATTCGACGCATACAACAAAACAGAGTTACACACGGAATAAACAAACATACAGTCAATAATACAGTATAAAAAGTCTATATACAGTGTGTGCAAATGAGGTAAGATAAGGGAGGTAAGGCAATAAATAGGCCATGGTGGCGAAGTAATTACAATATAGCAATTAAACACTGGAATGGTAGATGTGCAGAAGATGAATGTGCAAGTAGAGATACTGGGGTGCAAAGGAGCAAGATAAATAAATAAATACAGTATGGGGATGAGGTAGTTGGATGGGCTATTTACAGATGGGCTATGTACAGGTGCAGTGATCTGTGAGCTGCTCTGACAGCTGGTGCTTAAAGTTAGTGAGGGAGATATAAGTCTCCAGCTTCAGTGATTTTTGCAGTTCGTTCCAGTCATTGGCAGCAGAGAACTGGAAGGAAAGCAGCCAAAGGAGGAGTTGGCTTTAGGGATGACCAGTGAGATATACCTGCTGGAGCGCGTGCTACGGGTGGGTGCTGCTATGGTGACCACGGAGCTGAGATAAGGCGGGGCTTTACCTAGCAGAGACTTGTAGATGACCTGGAGCCAGTTGGTTTGGCGACGAGTATGAAGCGAGGGCCAGCCAACGAGAGCATACAGGTCGCAGTGGTGGGTAGTGTATGGGGCTTTGGTGACAAAACAGATGGCACTGTGATAGACTGCATCCAATTTGTTGAGTAGAGTGTTGGAGGCTATTTTGTAAATGACATCGCCGAAGTCGAGGATCGGTAGGATGGTCAGTTTTACAAGGGTATGTTTGGCAGCATGAGTGAAGGATGCTTTGTAGCGAAATAGGAAGCCGATTCTAGATTTAATTTTGGATTGGAGATGCTGGCAGGTGCATGTGCGGGCAGCGATCGGTTGAAGAGCATGCATTTACTTGCATTTAAGAGCAGTTGGAGGCCACGGAAGGAGAGTTTTATGGCATTGAAGCTCGTCTAGAGGGTAGTTAACACAGTGTCCAAAGAGGGGCCAGAAGTATACAGAATGGTGTCGTCTGCGTAGAGGTGGATCAGAGAATCACCAGCAGCAAGAGCAACATCATTGATGTATACAGAGAAGTGTCGGCCCGAGAATTGAACCCTGTGGCACCCCCATAGCACCTGCCAGAGGTCCGGACAACAGGCCCTCCGATTTCACACACTGAATTCTATCAGAGAAGTAGTTGGTGAACCAGGCGAGGCAGTCATTTGAGAAACCAAGGCTGTTTAGTCTGCCGATAAGAATGTGGTGATTGACAGAGTCGAAAGCCTTGGCCAGGTCAATGAATACAGCTGCACAGTATTGTCTTTTATCGATGGCGGTTATGATATCATTTAGGACCTTGAGAGTGGCTGAGGTGCACCCATGACCAGCTCTGAAACCAGTTTGCATAGCGGAGAAGGTACGGTGGGATTCGAAATGGTCAGTAATTTGTTTGTTAACTTGGATTTCGAAGACCTTATGGTGGTTAATGATGGCTAATGATGGTAAATTATGGTTATGATTGGTTAATGATTGGTTAATGATGGTTTATGATGGTAAATTATGGGTAACGATGGGTAATTATGGTTGTGATGGTTAATGATGGGTTAAGATGGTTAATGATGGGTTAAGACGGTTAATGATGGGTTAAGACGGTTAATGATGGGTTAAGACGGTTAATGATGGGTTAATAAGATGGTTAATGATGGGTTAAGATGGTCATGATGGTTTATGATGATTATGATGGTTATCATGGTTAATGATGGGTTAATTATGATTATGATGGGTTATGATGATTAATGATGGGTTATGATGGTCATGATGGGTTAAGATGGTCATGATGGTTAATGATGGGTTATTATGGTTGTGATGGTTAATGATGGTTAATGGTTTATGATGGTTAATGATGGTTAATGATGGGTTAAGATGGTCATGATGGGTTAAGATGGTAATGATGGGTTAAGATGGTTAGGATGGTAAATTGTGTAATGATGTGTGATGATTGTAAATGATGGGTAATGATTTATGATGGCTTATGATTGGTCATGATTGGTCATCATGGGTCATGATGGGTAATGATGGGTAATGTTGGTTTATGATGGTAAATTATTGGTAGATGGTTAAGTAATGAAGGTTATTTAAGGTCAATGATGTTTAATGATGGTTACGATGGGTTAAGATCGTTAATTATGGTTAGTGATAGTTATGGGTTATGATGGTTGATGGTGAATGATGGTTAATGATGGCTAATTATGGCTAATTATGATGGTTAATTACGGGTATTGATGGCTAATGATTGGTTAATGATGGCTAATGATGGTTAATGATGGTTTATGATGATTATGATTGTAAATTATGGTTAATGATTGGTTAATGATGGTACATTATGAGTAATGATGGCTATGATTGGATAATGATGATGATGATTATGATTGTAAATGATGGGTAATGATGGTTAATGATTGGTTAATGATTGGTTAATGATGGGTCATGATGGGAAATGATGGGTATGATGGGTAATGATGGTTTTGATGGTAAATTATTGGTAATGATGGTTAAGGTTAATGAAGGTTAATTAAGGTTAATGATGGTTAATGATAGTTATGATGGGTTATGATGGGTTAAGATGGGTTAATTATGGATATGGGATATGATGTGTAAATTATGATGTTATGATAGTTAATGATGGTTATGTTTGGTTAATGATGGTTATGATGGTTAATGATGGTAAATGATGGTTATGATGGTTAATGATGGTTATGATGGTTAATGATGGTTATGATGGTTAATGATGGTAAATGATGGTTAATGATGGTTAATGATGGTTAATGATGGTAAATGATGGTTATGATGGGTTAAGATGGGTTAATTATGGATATGGGATATGATGGTTGATTTTAAATGTGTAAATGATGGTTATGATGTTATGATGGTTAATGATGGTTATGATGGTTATGATGGTTATGATGGTTAATGATGGTAAATGATGGTTATGATGGTTAATGATGATTATGATGGTTATTATTGTCACCATTCTTCTCTTGGAGGTACAGCTGAAAGGTTTCCACTTGATGAGCCAGCTGCAAAAAGTCAGAATTGGCTATATTGTAAAAATGCACTAATCACATGAAATGAATAAGAATCTACAGAAATGACTTTGACAAAGCAACAAAATAACTAGGGCTTTACAATGATGGTGATTTAATGATGTAGTCCTTGGTCCTGGCTATAATGATGTAGCGCTTGGTCCTGGCTATAATGTTGTGCTTGGTCCTGGCTATAATGATGTAGTCCTTGGTCCTAGCTATTATGATGTAGTGCTTGGTCCTGGCTATACTGACGTAGTGCTTGGTCCTGGCTATACTGACGTAGTGCTTGGTCCTGGCTATAATGATGTAGCGCTTGGTCCTGGCTATAATGATGTAGCGCTTGGTCCTGGCTATAATGATGTAGCGCTTGGTCCTGGCTATAATGATGTAGCGCTTGGTCCTGGCTATAATGATGTAGTCCTTTGTCCTGGCTATAATGATGTAGTCCTTGGTCCTGGCTATAATGATGTAGTCCTTGGTCCGGCTATAATGATGTAGTGCTTGGTCCTGGCTATAATGATGTAGTCCTTGGTCCGGCTATAATGATGTAGTGCTTGGTCCTGGCTATAATGATGTAGTGCTTGGTCCTGGCTATAATGATGTAGTGCTTGGTCCTGGCTATAATGACGTAGTGCTTTGTCCTGGCTATAATGACGTAGTCCTTGGTCCTGGCTATAATGTTGTGCTATATCCTGGCTATAATGACGTAGTCCTTGGTCCTGGCTATAATGACGTAGTCCTTGGTCCTGGCTATAATGTCGTAGTGCTTGGTCCTGGCTATAATGATGTAGTGCTTGGTCCTGGCTATAATGATGTAGTGCTTGGTCCTGGCTATAATGATGTAGTGCTTTGTCCTGGCTATAATGATGTAACGCTTGGTCCTGGCTATACTGATGTAGTGCTTGGTCCTGGCTATTATGATGTAGTCCTTGGTCCTGGCTATACTGATGTAGTCCTTGGTCCTGGCTATAATGATGTAGTCCTTGGTCCTGGCTATAATGATGTAGTGCTTGGTCCTGGCTATAATGATGTAGTGCTTGGTCCTGGCTATAATGATGTAGTCCTTGGTCCTGGCTATACTGATGTAGTGCTTGGTCCTGGCTATAATGATGTAGAGCTTGGTCCTGGCTATAATGATGTAGTCCTTGGTCCTGGCTATAATGATTTAGTGCTTGGTCCTGGCTATAATGACGTAGTCCTTGGTCCTGGCTATAATGACGTAGTCCTTGGTCCTGGCTATAACGACGTAGTGTTTGGTCCTGGCTATAATGATGTAGTCCTTGGTCCTGGCTATAATGATGTAATACTTGGTCCTGGCTATAATGACATAGCTATTGGTCCTGGCTATAATGACATAGCTATTGGTCCTGGCTATAATGACATAGCTACTGGTCCTGGCTATAATGACATAGCTATTGGTCCTGGCTATAATGACATAGCTATTGGTCCTGGCTATAATGATATAGCTATTGGTCCTGGCTATAATGACATAGCTATTGGTCCTGGCTGTAATGACATAGCTATTGGTCCTGGCTATAATGACATAGCTATTGGTCCTGGCTATAATGACATAGCTACTGGTCCTGGCTATAATGACATAGCTACTGGTCCTGGCTATAATGACATAGCTACTGGTCCTGGCTATAATGATATAGCTACTGGTCCTGGCTATAATGATATAGTGCTCTGTCCTGTGTAAGAGCCCATTAGTGACAGCAGGCCCTCAGCCTTCTTAGTACACAGCCCCCATTGTACCTCTGGTTAAACACACACACAGAGCCCCCATTGTACCTCTGTTTAAATCCCAGATCAGTTGTCTCAGCAACAGCTTCAGCCTCACTGTTGTTCTCCCCACGCGACCCAGCTGGAGTCTACCAGGGAGAATAAAGTGCTGGAGTGGACCAGCTGGAGTCTACCAGGGAGAATAAAGTGCTGGAGTGGACCAGCTGGAGTCTACCAGGGAGAATAAAGTGCTGGAGTGGACCAGCTGGAGTCTACCAGGGAGAATAAAGTGCTGGAGTGGACCAGCTGGAGTCTACCGGGGAGAATAAAGTGATGGGCCAGCAGCATACCACCCTGCATCCCACTGCTGGCTTGCCTCTGAAGCTAAGCAGGGTTGGTCCTGGTCAGTTCCACTGCTGGCTTGCCTCTGAAGCTAACCCTAGCCCTCTACCAGGTAACTTAACCCTAGCCCTCTACAAGGTAACTTAACCCTAGCGCTCTACTAGGTACAAGGTAACTTAACCCTAGCCCACTACAAGGTACCAGGTAACTTAACCCTAACCCTCTACTAGGTACCAGGTAACTTAACCCTAGCCCACTACAAGGTAACTTAACCCTAGCCCTCTACTAGGTACAAGGTAACTTAACCCTAGCCCTCTACAAGGTAACTTAACCCTAGCCCTCTACAAGGTAACTTAACCCTAGCCCTCTACCAGGTAACCTAACCCTAGCCCACTACAAGGTAACTTAACCCTAGCCCTCTACCAGGTAACCTAACCCTAGCCCACTACAAGGTAACTTAACCCTAGCCCTCTACCAGGTAACTTAACCCTAGCCCTCTACCAGGTAACTTAACCCTAGCCCACTACAAGGTAACTTAACCCTAGCCCTCTACTAGGTAACTTAACCCTAGCCCTCTACAAGGTAACTTAACCCTAGCCCTCTACAAGGTAACTTAACCCTAGCGCTCTACTAGGTACCAGGTAACTTAACCCTAGCCCACTACAAGGTACCAGGTAACTTAACCCTAACCCTCTACTAGGTACCAGGTAACTTAACCCTAGCCCACTACAAGGTAACTTAACCCTAGCCCTCTACTAGGTACAAGGTAACTTAACCCTAGCCCTCTACAAGGTAACTTAACCCTAGCCCTGTACAAGGTAACTTAACCCTAACCTCTACTAGGTACCAGGTAACTTAACCCTAACCCTCTATCAGGTACCAGGTAACTTAACCCTAACCCTCTACAAGGTAACTTAACCCTAGCCCTCTACTAGGTAACTTAACCCTAGCCCTCTACTAGGTAACTTAACCCTAGCCCACTACAAGGTAACTTAACCCTAGCCCTCTACAAGGTAACTTAACCCTAGCCCTCTACAAGGTAACTTAACCCTAGCCCTCTACAAGGTAACCTAACCCTAGCCCTCTACAAGGTAACCTAACCCTAGCCCTCTACTAGGTAACCTAACCCTAGCCCTCTACTAGGTAACATAACCCTAACCCTCTACAAGGTAACTTAACCCTAGCCCTGTACAAGGTAACTTAACCCTAACCCTCTACTAGGTACCATGTAACTTAACCCTAACCCTCTACCAGGTACCAGGTAACTTAACCCTAACCCTCTACTAGGTACCAGGTAACTTAACCCTAACCCTCTACCAGGTAACTTAACCCTAGCCCTCTACCAGGTAACTTAACCCTAGCCCTCTACCAGGTAACTTAACCCTAGCCCTCTACCAGGTAACTTAACCCTAGCCCACTACAAGGTAACTTAACCCTAGCCCTCTACCAGGTAACCTAACCCTAACCCTCTACCAGGTAACTTAACCCTAGCCCTCTACAAGGTAACTTAACCCTAGCCCACTACAAGGTAACTTAACCCTAGCCCACTACAAGGTAACTTAACCCTAGCCCTCTACAAGGTAACTTAACCCTAGCCCTCTACCAGGTAACTTAACCCTAACCCTCTACTAGGTAACTTAACCCTAGCCCTCTACTAGGTAACCTAACCCTAGCCCTCTACTAGGTAACTTAACCCTAGCCCTCTACCAGGTAACTTAACCCTAGCCCTCTACCAGGTAACTTAACCCTAGCCCTCTACCAGGTAACTTAACCCTAGCCCACTACTAGGTAACTTAACCCTAGCCCTCTACTAGGTAACCTAACCCTAGCCCTCTACTAGGTAACTTAACCCTAGCCCTCTACCAGGTAACTTAACCCTAGCCCTCTACAAGGTAACTTAACCCTAGCCCACTACAAGGTAACTTAACCCTAGCCCACTACAAGGTAACTTAACCCTAGCCCTCTACCAGGTAACTTAACCCTAGCCCTCTACAAGGTAACTTAACCCTAGCCCTCTACAAGGTAACTTAACCCTAGCCCTCTACAAGGTAACTTAACCCTAGCCCTCTACAAGGTAACTTAACCCTAGCCCTGTACAAGGTAACTTAACCCTAACCCTCTACTAGGTACCAGGTAACTTAACCCTAACCCTCTACCAGGTACCAGGTAACTTAACCCTAACCCTCTACTAGGTACCAGGTAACTTAACCCTAACCCTCTACTAGGTACCAGGTAACTTAACCCTAACCCTCTACTAGGTAACTTAACCCTAGCCCTCTACAAGGTAACTTAACCCTAGCCCTCTACTAGGTAACCTAACCCTAGCCCACTACAAGGTAACTTAACCCTAGCCCTCTACCAGGTAACCTAACCCTAGCCCACTACCAGGTAACTTAACACTAGCCCTCTACAAGGTAACTTAACCCTAGCCCTCTACCATGTAACTTAACCCTAACCCTCTACCAGGTAACTTAACCCTAGCCCTCTACTAGGTAACCTAACCCTAGCCCACTACTAGGTAACTTAACCCTAGCCCTCTACTAGGTAACCTAACACTAGCCCTCTACTAGGTAACTTAACCCTAGCCCTCTACTAGGTAACCTAACCCTAGCCCTCTACAAGGTAACTTAACCCTAGCCCTCTACCAGGTAACTTAACCCTAACCCTCTACAAGGTAACTTAACCCTAGCCCTCTACAAGGTAACTTAACCCTAGCCCACTACAAGGTAACTTAACCCTAGCCCTCTACTAGGTACCAGGTAACTTAACCCTAGCCCTCTACAAGGTAACCTAACCCTAGCCCTCTACCAGGTAACCTAACCCTAGCCCTCTACCAGGTAACTTAACCCTAGCCCTCTACAAGGTAACCTAACCCTAGCCCACTACAAGGTAACCTAACCCTAGCCCTCTACAAGGTAACCTAACCCTAGCCCTCTACCAGGTAACTTAACCCTAGCCCTCTACCAGGTAACTTAACCCTAGCCCTCTACCAGGTAACTTAACCCTAGCCCTCTACCAGGTAACTTAACCCTAGCCCTCTACAAGGTAACTTAACCCTAGCCCTCTACAAGGTAACTTAACCCTAACCCTCTACTAGGTACCAGGTAACTTAACCCTAGCCCTCTACAAGGTAACTTAACCCTAACCCTCTACAAGGTAACTTAACCCTAGCCCTCTACAAGGTAACTTAACCCAAGCCCACTACAAGGTAACTTAACCCTAGCCCTCTACAAGGTAACTTAACCCTAGCCCTCTACTAGGTACCAGGTAACTTAACCCTAGCCCACTACTAGTTACCAGGTAACTTAACCCTAACCCTCTACCAGGTAACTTAACCCTAGCCCTCTACTAGGTACCAGGTAACTTAACCCTAGCCCACTACTAGATACCAGGTAACTTAACCCTAACCCTCTACAAGTTAACTTAACCCTAGCCCACTACAAGGTAACTTAACCCTAGCCCTCTACTAGGTACCAGGTAACTTAACCCTAACCCACTACTAGTTACCATTTAACTTAACCCTAGCCCTCTACAAGGTAACTTAACCCTAGCCCTCTACTAGGTACCAGGTAACTTAACCCTAGCCCACTACAAGGTAACTTAACCCTAACCCTCTACTAGGTACCAGGTAACTTAACCCTAACCCTCTACTAGGTACCAGGTAACTTAACCCTAGCCCACTACAAGGTAACTTAACCCTAGCCCTCTACTAGGTACAAGGTAACTTAACCCTAGCCCTCTACTAGGTACCAGGTAACTTAACCCTAGCCCACTACTAGTTACCAGGTAACTTAACCCTAACCCACTACTAGTTACCAGGTAACTTAACCCTAACCCTCTACTAGTTACCAGGTAACTTAACCCTAGCCCACTACTAGTTACCAGGTAAGTTTACCTTAGCCCTTTACCAGGTAACTTAACCCTAGCCCTCTACAAGGTAACTTAACCCTAACCCTCTACTAGTTACCAGGTAACTTAACCCTAACCTACTACTAGTTACCAGGTAACTTAGCCCTAGCCCACTACTAGGTACCAGGTAACTTAACCCTCTACTAGTTACCAGGTAAGTTAACCCTCTACTAGGTACCAGGTAACTTAACCCTATCCCACTACTAGCTACCAGGTAACTTAACCCTAACCCACTACTAGTTACCAGGTAACTTAACCCTAACCCTCTACTAGTTACCAGGTAAGTTTACCTTAGCCCTTTACCAGGTAACTTAACCCTCTACTAGGTACCAGGTAACTTAACCCTAGCCCACTACTAGTTACCAGGTAACTTAACCCTAACCCACTACTAGGTACCAGGTAACTTAACCCTAACCCAGTACTAGGTACCAGGTAACTTAACCCTAACCCACTACTAGTTACCAGGTAACTTAAACCTAACCCACTACTAGTTAAAAGGTAACTTAACCCTAGCCCTCTACAAGGTAACTTAACCCTAACCCTCTACAAGGTACCTTAACCCTAGCCCACTACAAGGTAACTTAACCCTAGCCCACTACAAGGTAACTTAACCTAGCCCTCTACCAGGTATTTAACCCTAGCCCACTACAAGGTAACTTAACCCTAGCCCTCTACCAATTTAACGTAACCCTAGCCCACTACAAGGTAACGTTACTCTAACACTCTACAAGGTAACTTAACCCTAGCCCTCTACCAGGTAACTTAACCCTAGCCCTCTACTAGGTAACTTAACCCTAGCCCTCTACTAGTTACCAGGTAACTTAACCCTAACCCTCTACAAGGTAACTTAACCCTAGCCCACTACAAGGTAACTTAACCCTAGCCCTCTACAAGGTAACTTAACACTAGCCCTCTACTAGGTACCAGGTGACTTAACCCTAGCCCTCTAAAAGGTAACTTAACCCTAGCCCTCTACCAGGTGACTTAACCCTAGCCCTCTACAAGGTAACTTAACCCTAGCCCTCTACTAGGTACCAGGTAACTTAACCCTAGCCCACTACAAGGTAACTTAACCCTAGCCCTCTACTAGGTACCAGGTAACTTAACCCTAACCCACTACTAGGTACCAGGTAACTTAACCCTAACCCACTACAAGGTAACTTAACCCTAACCCTCTACCAGGTAACTTAACCCTAACCCTCTACTAGGTACCAGGTAACTTAACCCTAGCCCACTACCAGGTAACTTAACCCTAACCCTCTACCAGGTAACTTAACCCTCTACTAGGTACCAGGTAACTTAACCCTAGCCCACTACTAGTTACCAGGTAACTTAACCCTAACCCACTACTAGGTACCAGGTAACTTAACCCTAACCCACTACTAGGTACCAGGTAACTTAACCCTAACCCACTACTAGTTACCAGGTAACTTAACCCTAACCCTCTACTAGTTACCAGGTAACTTAACCCTAGCCCACTACTAGTTACCAGGTAAGTTTACCTTAGCCCTTTACCAGGTAACTTAACCCTAGCCCTCTACAAGGTAACTTAACCCTAACCCACTACTAGGTACCAGGTAACTTAACCCTAACCCTCTACTAGTTACCAGGTAACTTAACCCTAACCCACTACTAGTTACCAGGTAACTTAACCCTAGCCCACTACTAGGTACCAGGAAACTTAACCCTCTACTAGTTACCAGGTAAGTTAACCCTCTACTAGGTACCAGGTAACTTAACCCTAGCCCACTACTAGCTACCAGGTAACTTAACCCTAACCCACTACTAGTTACCAGGTAACTTAACCCTAACCCTCTACTAGTTACCAGGTAAGTTTACCTTAGCCCTTTACCAGGTAACTTAACCCTCTACTAGGTACCAGGTAACTTAACCCTAGCCCACTACTAGTTACCAGGTAACTTAACCCTAACCCACTGCTAGGTACCAGGTAACTTAACCCTAACCCACTACTAGGTACCAGGTAACTTAACCCTAACCCTCTACTAGTTACCAGGTACGTTTACCTTAGCCCTTTACCAGGTAACTTAACCCTAGCCCTCTACTAGTTAGCAGGTAACTTAACCCTAACCCACTACTAGGTACCAGGTAACTTAACCCTAGCCCACTACTAGGTACCAGGTAACTTAACTCTAACCCTCTACTTGGTACCAGGTAACTTAACCCTAACCCACTACTAGGTAACTCTAACCCTCTACTTGGTACCAGGTAAGTTTACCTTAGCCCTTTACCAGGTAACTTAACCCTAACCCACTACTAGGTACCAGGTAATTTAACCCTCTACTAGTTACCAGGTAATTTAACCCTAACCCTCTACTAGTTACCAGGTAACTTAACCCTAACCCTCTACTAGTTACCAGGTAAGTTTACCTTAGCCCTTTACCAGGTAACTTAACCCTCTACTAGGTACCAGGTAACTTAACCCTAGCCCACTACTAGTTACCAGGTAACTTAACCCTAACCCACTACTAGGTACCAGGTAACTTAACCCTAACCCAGTACTAGGTACCAGGTAACTTAACCCTAACCCACTACTAGTTACCAGGTAACTTAAACCTAACCCACTACTAGTTAAAAGGTAACTTAACCCTAGCCCTCTACAAGGTAACTTAACCCTAACCCTCTACAAGGTACCTTAACCCTAGCCCACTACAAGGTAACTTAACCCTAGCCCACTACAAGGTAACTTAACCCTAGCCCTCTACCAGGTAATTTAACCCTAGCCCACTACAAGGTAACTTAACCCTAGCCCTCTACCAATTTAACGTAACCCTAGCCCACTACAAGGTAACGTTACTCTAACACTCTACAAGGTAACTTAACCCTAGCCCTCTACCAGGTAACTTAACCCTAGCCCTCTACTAGGTAACTTAACCCTAGCCCTCTACTAGTTACCAGGTAACTTAACCCTAACCCTCTACAAGGTAACTTAACCCTAGCCCACTACAAGGTAACTTAACCCTAGCCCTCTACAAGGTAACTTAACACTAGCCCTCTACTAGGTACCAGGTGACTTAACCCTAGCCCTCTAAAAGGTAACTTAACCCTAGCCCTCTACTAGGTACCAGGTAACTTAACCCTAGCCCTCTACAAGGTACCAGGTAACTTAACCCTAACCCTCTACTAGGTACCAGGTAACTTAACCCTAGCCCACTACAAGGTAACTTAACCCTAACCCTCTACTAGGTACCAGGTAACTTAACCCTAACCCACTACTAGGTACCAGGTAACTTAACCCTAGCCCACTACAAGGTAACTTAACCCTAACCCTCTACCAGGTAACTTAACCCTAACCCTCTACTAGGTACCAGGTAACTTAACCCTAGCCCACTACCAGGTAACTTAACCCTAACCCTCTACCAGGTAACTTAACCCTCTACTAGGTACCAGGTAACTTAACCCTAGCCCACTACTAGTTACCAGGTAACTTAACCCTAACCCACTACTAGGTACCAGGTAACTTAACCCTAACCCACTACTAGGTACCAGGTAACTTAACCCTAGCCCACTACTAGGTACCAGGTAACTTAACCCTAACCCTCTACTAGTTACCAGGTAACTTAACCCTAGCCCACTACTAGTTACCAGGTAAGTTTACCTTAGCCCTTTACCAGGTAACTTAACCCTAGCCCTCTACAAGGTAACTTAACCCTAACCCACTACTAGGTACCAGGTAACTTAACCCTAACCCTCTACTAGTTACCAGGTAACTTAACCCTAACCCACTACTAGTTACCAGGTAACTTAACCCTAGCCCACTACTAGGTACCAGGTAACTTAACCCTCTACTAGTTACCAGGTAAGTTAACCCTCTACTAGGTACCAGGTAACTTAACCCTAGCCCACTACTAGCTACCAGGTAACTTAACCCTAACCCACTACTAGTTACCAGGTAACTTAACCCTAACCCTCTACTAGTTACCAGGTAAGTTTACCTTAGCCCTTTACCAGGTAACTTAACCCTCTACTAGGTACCAGGTAACTTAACCCTAGCCCACTACTAGTTACCAGGTAACTTAACCCTAACCCACTGCTAGGTACCAGGTAACTTAACCCTAACCCACTACTAGGTACCAGGTAACTTAACCCTAACCCTCTACTAGTTACCAGGTACGTTTACCTTAGCCCTTTACCAGGTAACTTAACCCTAGCCCTCTACTAGTTAGCAGGTAACTTAACCCTAACCCACTACTAGGTACCAGGTAACTTAACCCTAGCCCACTACTAGGTACCAGGTAACTTAACTCTAACCCTCTACTTGGTACCAGGTAACTTAACCCTAACCCACTACTAGGTAACTCTAACCCTCTACTTGGTACCAGGTAAGTTTACCTTAGCCCTTTACCAGGTAACTTAACCCTAACCCACTACTAGGTACCAGGTAATTTAACCCTCTACTAGTTACCAGGTAATTTAACCCTAACCCTCTACTAGTTACCAGGTAACTTAACCCTAACCCTCTACTTGGTACCAGGTAACTTAACCCACTACTAGTTACCAGGTAACTTAACCCTAATCCTCTACTATTTACCAGGTAACCTAACCCTCTACTTGTTACCAGGTAACCTAACCCTAGCCCACTACTAGTTACCAGGTAACCTAACCCTAGCCCACTACTAGTTACCAGGTAACTTAACCCTAGCCCACTACTAGTTACCAGGTAACCTAACCCTAGCCCACTACTAGGTACCAGGTAACTTAACCCTCTACTAGTTACCAGGTAACTTAACCCTAGCCCACTACTAGTTACCAGGTAACTTAACCCTAACCCTCTACTAGTTACCAGGTAACTTAACCCTAACCCTCTACTAGGTACCAGGTAACTTAACCCTAACCCTCTACTAGGTAACGGGTAACTTAACCCTAACCCTCTACTAGGTAACGGGTAACTTAACCCTAACCCTCTACTAGGTAACGGGTAACTTTATCCAACTCTGAATTTAACTAGGGATAACTTGTACCACAAAAGGGGCTCACCTTTTAGCAAGATAATTATATATTGCATCGAATCCTTTGGATCAGGCTTGTTCGGGGGCATGCTAATTGAGGCCTAACTCCACTTATCCTGTCTGAGCTGTGAGTTGAAGACCGATAAAATCTGATTCCCTCCCTCTCACAAACTCCAAGATTGCGTCATCATTCCCTTCATTTGAGGAAGAAGACTGATTAAATACTTTATTAATCAAATGTTTGTTTTTTGTGTTAGTAATATTAAAATACCTATGATATTCCACATTTAGTAATAACAGAATGCACTACGATCAGAACGCATTACAAACTTCATGCACAATAAGGACGCTATTCAATCCACGTCACAGAAGTTCAGCTTCACAGTGTGATTCAAATTGAAGCCTTCTACAATTTCCGTAGCTCCGAGATTTTTTTGTTGTTGAATTAATGTCATTGCAAAATCCCCATAAAAATATGTCTGTTTAAGATATCTGATATCCGTCTGAATCCACCACATCCGCCGATATCTCCCTTTCGCATCTGTGGTAAAAGGTGGCATAGCTGGAGCGATGTTAGTCAGACCATAAAACATCCCGAAAATTGTTCTTCTCATGAAAACGTCTCAAATAGTCTGAACTCTATGGAAACACGATGGCGTTCTATGGAAACACGATGGCGTTCTATGGAAACACGATGGCGTTCTATGGGAACACGATGGCGTTCTATGGAAACACGATGGCGTTCTATGGGAACACGATGGCTTTCTATGGGAACACGATGGCGTTCTATGGGAACACGATGGCGTTCTATGGGAACACGATGGCGTTCTATGGAAACACGATGGCGTTCTATGGAAACACGATGGCGTTCTATGGGAACACGATGGCGTTCTATGGGAACACGATGGCGTTCGGAGCTACGGGCTCAAGTTATCCTGTCTCTCGACCGTCCGTAAAGGTTTCTCCGAATCCTGTGAAGCGTGGGAGTGGGCGGATTTCCTCGTACTTCTCGCCAGCGGTAATTCTGGGAATCCTGTGAAGCGCGGGAGTCGGTAGTGATTCTGGGAACGCTCCATGGTAAGAAATGTGACCGTTCCTGGTGCAAAAACAATGTCTTATCCCGAAGCTCGAGTAAACTACATTACCAAGCTGCTCCTGAATGCACTACATCAGGACCAGTAGTGTAAAATACTGAAGTAAAAATATATGAAAGTATTAAAGTAGTACTTAAGTCGTTTTATAGGGTATCTGAACTTTTCTTTACTATTTATATTTTCGACAACTTTTACTTCACTATGTTCCTAAAGAAAATAAATGTACTTTTTACTCCATACATTTTCCCTGACAACCAAAAAGTATTTGTTACATTTTGAATGCTTAGCAGGACAGGAAAATGACCTAATTCGCACACTTATCAAGAAAATATCTAAATGTGTAGATGATGTCTGAGTGATGGAGCATACCCCTTGCTATCTATAAATAAATAAAAAACAAGAAAATTATTCCATCTGATTTGCTTTATACAATGAATTTGAAATGATTTATACTTTTACTTTTGATACTTAAGTATATTTAAAACCAACTACTATTAGACTTTTACTCAAGTAGGATTTAAGTGGGTGACTCACTTTTGCTTGAGTCATTTTCTATTAAGGAATCTTTAGTTGAACTCAAGTATGACAATTGGGGTCTTTTTTCCACCACTGGTCAGGCCATGGAAATCGATTCTATCCTAGTCCATGTGGGTTTTAATGACATTATGAAGGGCAGCTCTGAACAGTTGAAACTGGATTTTAAAAATAACTTATTGACTCTCTGCTAGACACTAACAAAAACAACATCCTATCTGGCCCTGTGCCGTCTCTGAATCGTGGCATTAAATAGGATTCTTTCTCTTCACAACTGGCCATGTGATTATTGCAGCTCAATAGGTGTAACCCAGTGCCGGTCTTTCCTGTATTTTCTTTCATTCTTGGCATAGTGCTGAGCACCTGTACAGTGCCAAAATACAAAAAGAAAACCAGCCATCTCAGGGACACCGACGTTTTGCTTCCAAACTAAACACCTTCTTTGCCCGCTTTGAGGATAACACAGTGCCACCGATGCAGCCAAGGACTGCCCCCCCCCCTCTCTCCTTCTCCATGGCCGATTTGAGTAAGACACTTAAATATCTTAACCCTTGCAAGGCTGCCGGCCCAGACGGCATCCCTAGCCGCGTCCTCAGAGCATGAGCAGACCATATTCAATCTCTCCCTATCCCAGTCTGTTGTCCCCACATGCTTCAAGATGGCCACCATTGTTCATGTACCCAAGAAGGCAAAGGTAACTGAACTAAATGACTATCGTCCAGCAGCACTCACTTCTGTCATCATGAAGTGCTTTGAGAGGCTAGTCAAGGATCATATCACCTCCACCTTACCGGCCACCCTAGAACCACTTCAATTTGCATACTGCCTCAATAGGTCCATAGATGATGCAATCGCCATGACACTGCCCTGTCCCGTCTGAAAAAGAGGAATACCTATGTAAGAATGCTGTTCATTGAGTACAGCTCAGCATTCAACACCATAGTACCCTCCAAGCTCATTATTAAGCTGGAGGCCCTGGGTCTCAACCCCGCCCTGTGCAACTGGGTCCTGGACTTTCTGACGGGCTGCCCCCAGGTGGTGAAGGTAGGAAACATCTCCACTTTGCTGATCCTCAGCACTGGGACCCCAAGGGTGCGTTCTCAGCCCCCTCCTGTACTCCCTGTTCACCCATGACTGCGTGTCCATGCACGCCACCAACTCAATCATCAAGTTTGCAGACGACACAACAGTAGTGGGATTGATTACCAACAACGACGAGACGGCCTACAGGGAGGAGGTGAGGGCCCTCGGAGTGTGGTGTCAGGAAAACAACCTCTCACTCAACATCAACCAAACAAAGGAGATGATCCTGATGTTACAGGAAGGCCAAAAAGATCATCAAGGACAACAACCACCCGAGCCACTGCCTGTTCACCCCGCTATCATCCAGAAGGCGAGGTCAGTACAGGTGCATCAAAGCTGGGAACGAGAGACTGAAAAACAGCTTCTATCTCAAGGCCATCAGACTGTTAAACAGCCATCACTAACTCAGAGAGGCTGCTGCCCACATACAGACTTGAAATCATTGGCCACTTTAATAAATGGATCACTAGTCACTTTAAAGATGGTTTAATAATGTTTACATATCTTACATTACTCATCGCATATTTATATAGTGTATTTTATACCGTCTGGTCCATCTTGCCTATGCCACTCAGTCATTACTCATGTCATATATTTATATGTATATATTCTTATTCCATTCCTTTACTTAGATGTGTGTGTATTAGGTATTTATTGTGAAATTGTTAGATATTACTTGTTAGATACTGCTGCACTGTCGGAACTAGAAGCACGAGCATTTCACTACACTCACAATAACATCTGCTAACCATGTGTATGTGAACAATACAATTTTATTTGATTTGAGACATAGAGCTGAGACATTGAGCTGAGGCATAGAGCTGAGACATAGAGCTGAGACATAGAGCTGAGGCATAGCCCTGAGGCATAGAGCTGAGACATAGTTCTGAGGCATAGAGCTGAGACATAGAGCTGAGACATAGAGCTGAGACATAGAACTGAGACATAGAACTGAGACATAGGTCTGAGGCATAGCCCTGAGGCTTAAGCACTTGGTCCAAATAAGCCTCTGTAAAGTCACACCTCATGTAATATTATTCAGTCATTCTTAATGGACACTGAGGAATTCAGGAAAGAGTACAGAGCTGTGGGTTGGCAGCGCACTACATTGATGAGGGACAGTATCTGACAGACCAACCAACATGTCCTCTATGCTTATTGTTATTGTTCAACATATGGTTATTTTGACATTTGATTATTGTTGTTACTGTTGTCCCGCTGACAGTATTGATTAATATTATTATTACATTGTTTTCTCATGCCAATAAAGCAAATGAGAGAGAGAGAGAGAGAGAGAGAGAGAGAGAGAGAGAGAGAGAGACACACAGAGACACACAGAGACACACAGAGGAGGGAGAGCGAGAGAGAGAGAGAGAGAGAGAGGTTACAGAGAGCTGGTAGTCCCATCCACCAAACTACCAGGTGTGAAACAGAGAAGGGACTCAGGGGGTATGCTAATTTGCTATAGAGCAGATCTAACCCACTCTATTAAATTAGTCAAAACAGGAACATTTTACATTTGGCTAGAAATTAATAAGGAAATGATCTTAACAGAGAACAATGTTCTCCTGTGTGCTACCTATATCCCCCCACTAGAATCCCCATACTTTAATGAAGACAGCTTCTCCATCCTACCTATATCCCCCCACTAGAATCCCCATACTTTAATGAAGACAGCTTCTCCATCCTACCTATATCCCCCCACTAGAATCCCCAGCTTCTCCATCCTACCTATATCCCCCCACTAGAAACCCCATACTTTAATGATGACAGCTTCTCCATCCTGGAGGGGGAAATCAATCATTTCCAGGCCCAAGGACATGTACTAGTCTGTGGCAACCTAAATGCCAGAACTGGACAAGAACCTGACACCCTCGGCACACAGGGGGACAAACACCTACCTGGAGGTGACAGCATTCCCTCCCCCATATATTCCCCCCTAGACACAACTATGACAACATAACCAACAATAACGGGTCACAACTCCTGCAGCTTTGTCTCACGTTGGGTATGTACATAGTCAGTGGTAGGCTTAGAGGAGATTCTTATGGTAGGTACACCTACAGCTCATCTCTTGGCTGTAGTACTGTAGACTACTTTATCACTGACCTCAACCCAGAGTCTCTCAGAGCGTTCACAGTCAGTCCACTGACACCCCTATCAGATCACAGCAAAATCACAGTCTACTTGAACAGAGCAATACTCAATCATGAGGCATCAAAGCCAAAGGAACTGAATAATATTAAGAAATGCTACAGATGGATGGAAAGTAGTGTGGAAACCGACCAAAAAACAATTAGGCAACAACAAATTCAATCCCTTTTAGACAACTTCATGGACAAAACGTTCCCCTGTAATAGCGAAGGTGTAAACTTGGCAGTGGAAAATCTTAACAGTATATTTGACCTCTCAGCTTCCCTAGCAAATCTACAAATCTCAAAAAGAAAATGAAGAACAATGACAAAAGGTTTCAGAAATTCTTCATCAAACCAAAGAAAGAAATTGAGAAACCTGTCCAACCAAAAACAAAGAGACCCAGAAAACCTGAGTCGTTGCCTTCACTACGGTGATTCACTAAAACAATACAGAAATACACTACGGGAAAAGAAGGAACAGCACATCAGAAATCAGCTCTATGTAATTGAAGAATCCATAGAATCTAACCACTTCTGGGAAAATTGGAAAGCACTAACCTCTCTAGGGTAGGGGGCAGGATTTTCACATCCGGATATAAAACGTACCCGATTAAATCTGGTTATTACTACTGCCCAGAAACTAGAATATGCATATAATTGTTTGATTTGGATAGAAAACACCCTAAAGTTTCTAAAACTGTTTGAATGGTGTCTGTGGGAATAACAGAACTCATATGGCAGGCCAAAACCTGAGAAGATTCTGTACAGGAAGTGCCCTCTCTGACCATTTCTTGGCCTTCTATACCCTCTTTATCGAAAACAGAGGATCTCTGCTGTAACGTGACACTTCCTACGGCTCCCATAGGCTCTCAGAAGGCGCCAGAACGTTGAATGATGACTCTGCAGTCTCTGGCTGAAAAACAGTAGCGCATTTGGATAGTGGTCGATCTGAGAACAATGAGACGGGTTCGCGGGTGCACGTGAAGAGTCCATTTTACATTTTCAGTCTTTGAACGAAAAAGACGTCGCCCGGTCGGAATATTATCGCTATTTTACGAGAAAAATCGCATAAAAATTGATTTTAAACAGCGTTTGACATGCTTCGAAGTACGGTAATGGAATATTTTGGAATTTTTTGTCACGACATGCGTCCGCGCGTCACCGTTCAGATAGTGTCTTGAACGCAAGAACAAAACAGAGGATATTTGAACATAACTATGGATTATTTTGAACCAAAACAACATTTGTGGATGAAGTAGAAGTCCTGGGAGTGCATTCTGATGAAGAACAGCAAAGGTAATCCAATTTTTCTTATAGTAATTCTGAGTTTAGTGAATGCCAAACTTGGTGGGTGTCAAATTAGCTAGCCCGTGATGGCGAGCTATCTACTCAGAATATTGCAAAATGTGCTTTTGCCGAAAAGCTATTTTAAAATCTGACACCGCGATTGCATAAAGGAGGTCTGTATCTATAATTCTTAAAATAATTGTTACGTTTTTTGTGAACGTTATCGTGAGTAATTTAGTAAATTCACCGGAAGTTTTCGGTATGTTTGCTAGTTCTGAACGTCACATGCTAATGTATAAAGCTGGTTTTTCATATAAATATGAACTTGATTGAACAAAACATGCATGTATTGTATAACATAATGTCCTAGGAGTGTCATCTGATGAAGATCAAAGGTTAGTGCTGCATTTAGCTGTGGTTTTGGTTTTTGTGACATTATATGCTAGCTTGAAAAATGGGTGTGTAATTATTTCTGGCTGGGTACTCTCCTGACATAATCTAATGTTTTGCTTTCGTTGTAAAGCCTTTTTGAAATCGGACAATGTGGTTAGATAAAGGAGCGTCTTGTCTTTAAAATGGTGTAAAATAGTCATATGTTTGAGAAATTGAAGTAATAGCATTTTTAAGGAATTTGAATATCGCGCCACTCGATTCCACTGGCTGTTGACTAGGTGGGACGATTTCGTCCCACATACCCTAGAGAGGCTAAACAAACAACAACACGAAGAATTATCTATCCAAAAAGGAGATGTATGGATAAACCACTTCTCCAATCTTTTTGGCTCTATACCAAAGAACAAACAGCAAAAACATATATTTGATCGAATACAAATCTTAGAATCAACTATTAAAAAGATACTACCAGAACCCACTGGATTCTACAATTAACTATTAAAGAGACTACCAGGACCAACTGGATTCTACAATTACCTATTAAAGAGACTACCAGGACCCACTGGATTCTACAATTACCTTGAATGAACTACAGGACAAAATAAAAACCGTCCAACCCAAATTACAACTGGTTATACTAAAACTCTTTAACATCATCCTTAGCTCTGGCATCTTCCCCAACATTTGGAACCAAGGACTGATCACCCCAATCCACAAAAGTGGAGACAAATTTGACCCCAATAACTACCGTGGGATATGCATCAACAGCAACCTTGGGAAAATCCTCTGCATTATCATTAACAGCAGACTCGTACGTTTCCTCAGTGAGAAAACTATGTACTGAGCAAATGTCAAATTGGCTTTTTACCAAATTATCATATGACAGACCATGTGTTCACTCTGCACACCCTAATTGACAAACAAACAAACCAAAACAAAGGCAAAGTCTTCTCATGCTTTGTTGATTTCAAAAAATCCTTCAACTCAATTTGGCATGAGGGTCTGCTATACAAATTGATGGAAGGTGGTGTTGGGATAAAAATATGCAACATTATAAAATCCATGTACACAAACAACAAGTGTGTTGTTAAAATTGGCAAAAAACACAAATTTCTTCCCACAGGGCCGTGGGGTGAGACAGGGATGCAGCTTAAGCCCCACCCTCTTCAACATATAAATCAATGAATTGGCGAGGGCACTAGAACAGTCTGCAGCACCCGGCCTCACCCTACTATAATCTGAAGTCAAACGTCAACTGTTTGCTGACGATCTGGTGCTTCTGTCACCAACCAAGGAGGGCCTACAGCAGCACCTAGATCTTCTGCACAGATTCTGCCAGACCTGGGCCCTGACAGACCTGGGCCCTGACAGTAAATCTCAGTAAGACCAAAATAATGGTGTTCCAAAAAAGGTCCAGTCGCCAGGACCACAAATACAAATTCCATTTAGACACCGTTGCTCTAGAGCACACAACAAACTATACATACCTTAGCCTAAACATTAGCGCCACAGGTAACTTCCACAAAGATGTGAACGATCTGAGAGACAAGGCAAGAAGGGCATTTTATGCCATTAAAAGGAACATAAAATTCGACATACCAATTAGGATCTGGCTAAAAATACTTGAATCAGTTATAGAACCCATTGCCCTTCATGGTTGTAAGGTCTGGGGTCCGCTCACCAACCAAGAATTCACAAAATGGGACAAACTGTCACACCCTGATCAGTTTCCTCGTTATTGTCTCCACCCCCTACAGGTGTTGCTTATTTCCCCCAGTGTATTTATCCCCGTGTTTCCTGTCTCTCTGTACCAGTGTATTTATCCCTGTGTTTCCTGTCTCTCTGTACCAGTGTATTTATCCCTGTGTTTCCTGTCTCTCTGTACCAGTGTATATATCCCTGTGTTTCCTGTCTCTCTGTGCCAGTTCTTGTATGTTTCCAAGTCAACCAGTGTTTTTCCCATTTTCCTGATTTTTGTATTCTCCTTTTTTCTAGTCCTCCCGGTTTTGACCCTTGCCTGTTTCTGGACTTTGTACCTGCCTGCCTGACTATTCTGCCTGCCTTGACCACGAGCCTGTCTGCCACTCTGTACCTCCTGGACTCTGATCTGGTTTTGACCTTTTTGCATGTCCACGACCATTCTCTTGCCTACCCCTTTGATTTATTAAACATTGTAAGACTCCAACCATCTGCCTCCTGTGTGTGCATTTGGGTCTCGCCTTGATACAAATACCAAATTGAGACTCTGAATGCAGAATTCTGCAAAAATATCCTCCGTGTACAACGTAAAACACCAAATAATGCAGAGCAGAATTAGGCCGATACCCGCTAATTATCAAAATCCAGAAAAGAGCCATTCAATTCTACAACCACCTGAAAGGAAACGATTCACAAACCTTCCATAACAAAGCCATCACCTACAGAGAGATGAACCTGGAGAAGAGTCCCCTAAGCAAGCTGGTCCTGGGGCTCTGTTCACAAACACAAACAGACCCCACAGAGCCCCAGGACAGCAACACAATTAGACCCAACCAAATCATGAGAAAACAAAAAGAGAATTACTTGACACACTGGAAAGTATTAACAAAACAACAGAGCAAACTAGAATGTTATTTGTCCCTAAACAGAGAGTACACAGTGGCAGAATACCTGACCACTGTGACTGACCCAAAATTGAGGAAAGCTTTGACTATGTAAAGACTCAGTGAGTATAGCCTTGCAATTGAGAAAGGCCGCCGTAGGCAGACCTGGCTCTAGAGAAGACAGGCTGTGTGCACACTGCCCACAAAATGAGGTGGAAACTGAGCTGCACTTCCTAACCTCCTGCCAAATGTATGACCATATTAGAGACACATATTTCCTCAGATTACACAGATCCACAAAGAACTGGAAAACAAACCCGATTTAAACTCCCATATCTACAGGGTGAAATATCAGTGTGCCATCACAGCATTAAGATTTGTGACCTGTTGCCACAAGAAAAGGTCAACCAGTGAAGAACAAACACCATTGTAAATACAACCCATATTTATGCTTATTTATTTTCCCTTTTGTACTTTAACCAATTCGGAAGTTTACATACACTTAGGTTGGAGTCATTAAAACTTTTTTTTCAACCACTCCACAAATTTCTTGTTAACAAACTATAGTTTTGGCAAGTCGGTTAGGACATCTACTTTGTGCATTACACAAGTCATTTTTCCAACAATTGTTTACAGACAGATTATTTCACTTATAATTCATTCTATCACAATTCCAGTGGGTCAGAAGTTTACATACACTAAGTTGACTGTGCCTTTAAACAGCTTGGAAAATTCCATAAAATGATATCATGGCTTTAGAAGCTTCTGACAGGCTAATTGACATAATTTGAGTCAATTGGAGGTGTACCTGTGGATGTATTTCAAGGCCTACCTTCAAACTCAGTGCCTCTTTGCTTGACATCATAGGAAAATCAAAAGAAATCAGCCAAGACCTCAGAAATTTTTTTTTAGAACTCCACAAGTCTGGTTCATCCTTGGGAGCAATTTCCAAACGCCTGAAGGTACCACGTTCATCTGTACAAACAATAGTACGCAAGTATAAACACCATGGGACCAAGCAGCCGTCATACCGCTCAGGAAGGAGACGCGTTCTGTCTCCTAGAGATGAACGTACTTTGGTGCGAAAAGTGCAAATCAATCCCTGAACAACAGCAAAGGACCTTGTGAAGATGCTGGCGGAAACAGGTACAAAAGTATCTATATCCACAGTAAAACGAGTCCTATATCGACATAACCTGAAAGGCTGCTCAGCAAGGAAGAAGCCACTGCTCCAAAACCGCCATAAAAAAGCCAGACTACGGTTTGCAACTGCACATGGGGACAAAGATCGTACTTTTTGGAGAAATGTCCTCTGGTCTGTTGAAACAAAAATAGAACTGTTTGCAAGCTGAAGAACACCATCCCAACCGTGAAGCACGGGGGTGGCAGCATCATGTTGTGGGGGTGCTTTGCTGCAGGAGGGACTGGTGCACTTCACAAAATAGATGGCATCATGAGGAGGAAAATTATGTGGATGTATTCGGCCATCGCTCATCCATATATTTATATGTACATATTCTTATTCATTCCTTTACACTTGTGTGTATAAGGTAGTTGTGAAATTGTTAGATTACTTGTTAGATATTACTGCATGGTCGTAACTAGAAGCACAAGCATTTCGCTACACTCGCATTAACACCTGCTAAACATGTGTATGTGACCAATACAATTTGATTTGAAGCAACATCTCAAGACAACAGTCAGGAAGTTAAAGCTTGGTTGCAAATGGGTCTTCCAAATGGACAATGACCCCAAGCATACTTCCGAAGTTGTGGCGAAATGGCTTAAGGACAACAAAGTCAAGGTATTGGAGTGGCCATCACAAAGCCCTGACCTCAATCCTATTGGAAATTTGTGGACAGAACTGAAAAAGCGTGTGCGAGCAAGGAGGCCTACAAACCTGACTCAGTTACACCAACTCTGTCAGGAGGAATGGGCCAAAATTCACCCAACTTATTGTAGGAAGCTTGTGGAAGGCTACCCAAAACGTTTGACCCAGGTTTAACAATTTAAAGGCAATGCTACCAAATACATATTGAGTGTATGTAAACTTCTGACCCACTGGGAATGTGATGAAAGAAATAAAAGCTGAAATAAATCATTCTCTCTACTATTATTCTGACATTTCACATTCTTAAAATAAAGTGGTGATCCTAACTGACCTAAGACAGGGAATTTGGCTAAGGTGTATGTAAACTTCCCAGTTCAACTGTGTATATATAATATGACATTTGAAATGTTTTCGTTCTTTTGGAACTTCTGCGAGTTTAATGTTTACTGTTCCTTTCACTTTTGTATATTATCTGCTTCACTTGCTTTGGCAATGTTAACATATGTTTCCCATGCCAATAAAGCCCCTTGGAGGGAGAGGGGAAGGGAGAGAGAGACTGTGTTTTGTTCCCTACGTCCTGACCAGACAGAAGCATCTATCAGGGACTTGGGGGTGTGTGCACACACACACACACACACGCACACACACACACACACACACAGATAAATTCTTGTATATAAGTAATCGGTGTAATTAAAGTATCATAGCATTGTTACCTGTTGCTATTGTATCCCAGTTTGGACTAGAATGACAAGCACACATGATAACTGGATGGAATCAGGGGTGGAAATGGGGGACCCAGGGGAACTGGGTGCCGGGAGTGAAATCATTTTGTCATGTGAAAATTAGAATTTTAATGTAAATGTAAGGATTTTCCATATTTGAGTTTCAGAGTGACTTCTTTCAATTACCACAATGTAAACTTTGCTTTTTTATAGTCTTCACCATGCGCTTGCAGCACCAATTACTCCAAATTTTAATACATAAAAGTCCAAATTCAGCTGAGTCCATCACTAATCTGTTTGGGCTCTCCACCAGGTCTGACCAGGATAACTCCTGACTCCACCAGGTCTGACCAGGATAACTCCTGACTCCACCAGGTCTGGCCAGGATAACTCCTGACTCCACCAGGATAACTCCTGACTCCACCAGGATAACTCCTGACTCCACCAGGTCTGGCCAGGATAACTCCTGACTCCACCAGGTCTGACCAGGATAACTCCTGACTCCACCAGGTCTGGCCAGGATAACTCCTGACTCCACCAGGATAACTCCTGACTCCACCAGGTGTGACCAGGATAACTCCTGACTCCACCAGGTCTGACCAGGATAACTCCAGACTCCACCAGGTCTGACCAGGATAACTCCGGACTCCACCAGGTCTGACCAGGATAACTCCGGACTCCACCAGGTCTGGCCAGGATAACTCCGGACTCCACCAGGTCTGACCAGGATAACTCCTGACTCCACCAGGTCTGACCAGGATAACTCCTGACTCCACCAGGTCTCACCGGGATAACTCCTGACTCCACCAGGTCTGACCAGGATGACTCCGGACTCCACCAGGTCTGACCGGGATAACTCCTGACTCCACCAGGTCTGACCGGGATAACTCCTGACTCCACCAGGTCTGACCGGGATAACTCCTGACTCCACCAGGTCTGACCGGGATAACTCCTGACTCCACCAGGTCTGACCGGGATAACTCCTGACTCCACCAGGTCTGACCAGGATGACTCCGGACTCCACCAGGTGTGACCAGGATAACTCCGGACTCCACCAGGTCTGACCAGGATAACTCCTGACTCCACCAGGTCTGACCAGGATGACTCCGGACTCCTTCTGCGAGGCAAGAGACTTAGTTCGACTATAACTACTGCTGTGATGCAGAGATTCAGTTTGGCTATAATTAAGGGGAAATACTGAAGATATAATTCATGGGTATTGGTAATGAAAAGATGTCTGGGCTCCTGACTGATTAGAAGAGTGCAATCCAGTCTATTGTGTGCTACAAATGGCCCCCTATTCCCTATATAGTCTCTGTGGGCCAGGGTCAAATGGCCCCCTATTCCCTATATAGTCCCTATGGGCCAGGGTAAAATGGCCCCCTATTCCCTATATAGTCCCTATGGGCCAGGGTCAAATGGCCCCCTATTCCCTATATATAGTCCCTATGGGCCAGGGTCAAATGGCCCCCTATTCCCTGTATAGTCCCTATGGGCCAGGGTAAAATGGCCCCCTATTCCCTATATAGTCCCTATGGGCCAGGGTCAAATGGCCCCCTATTCCCTATATATAGTCCCTATGGGCCAGGGTCAAATGGCCCCCTATTCCCTATATAGTCCCTATGGGCCAGGGTCAAATGGCCCCCTATTCCCTATATATAGTCCCTATGGGCCAGGGGTCAAATGGCCCCCTATTCCCTATATATAGTCCCTATGGGCCAGGGTCAAATGGCCCCCTATTCCCTATATATAGTCCCTATGGGCCAGGGTCAAATGGCCCCCTATTCCCTATATAGTCCCTATGGGCCAGGGTCAAATGGCCCCCTATTCCCTATATAGTCCCTATGGGCCAGGGTCAAATGGCCCCCTATTCCCTATATATAGTCCCTATGGGCCAGGGTCAAATGGCCCCCTATTCCCTATATATAGTCCCTATGGGCCAGGGTCAAATGGCCCCCTATTCCCTATATAGTCCCTATGGGCCAGGGTCAAATGGCCCCCTATTTCCTATATAGTCCCTATGGGCCAGGGTCAAATGGCCCCCTATTCCCTATATATAGTCCCTATGGGCCAGGGTCAAATGGCCCCCTATTCCCTATATAGTCCCTATGGGCCAGGGTCAAATGGCCCCCTATTCCCTATATAGTCCCTATGGGCCAGGGGTCAAATGGCCCCCTATTCCCTATATATAGTCCCTATGGGCCAGGGTAAAATGGCCCCCTATTCCCTATATATAGTCCCTATGGGCCAGGGGTCAAATGGCCCCCTATTCCCTATATATAGTCCCTATGGGCCAGGGTCAAATGGCCCCGAATTCCCCTATATGGTCCCTATGGGCCAGGGTCAAATGGCCCCCTATTCCCTATATAGTCCCTATGGGCCAGGGTCAAATGGCCCCCTATTCCCTGTATAGTCCCTATGGGCCAGGGTCAAATGGCCCCCCTATTCCCTATATATAGTCCCTATGGGCCAGGGGTCAAATGGCCCCCTATTCCCTATATATAGTCCCTATGGGCCAGTGTCAAATGGCCCCCTATTCCCTATATAGTCCCTATGGGCCAGGGTCAAATGGCCCCCTATTCCCTATATATAGTCCCTATGGGCCAGGGTCAAATGGCCCCCCTATTCCCTATATATAGTCCCTATGGGCCAGGGTCAAATGGCCCCCTATTCCCTATATATAGTCCCTATGGGCCAGGGTCAAATGGCCCCCTATTCCCTATATATAGTCCCTATGGGCCAGGGTCAAATGGCCCCCTATTCCCTATATAGTCCCTATGGGCCAGGGTCATATGGCCCCCTATTCCCTATATATGTCCCTATGGGCCAGGGTCAAATGGCCCCCTATTCCCTATATAGTCCCTATGGGCCAGGGTCAAATGGCCCCCTATTCCCTATATATAGTCCCTATGGGCCAGGGTCAAATGGCCCCCTATTCCCTATATATAGTCCCTATGGGCCAGGGTCAAATGGCCCCCTATTCCCTATATATAGTCCCTATGGGCCAGGGGTCAAATGGCCCCCTATTCCCTATATAGTCCCTATGGGCCAGGGTCAAATGGCCCCCTATTCCCTGTATAGTCCCTATGGGCCAGGGTCAAATGGCCCCCTATTCCCTATATAGTCCCTATGGGCCAGGGTCAAATGGCCCCCTATTCCCTATATAGTCCCTATGGGCCAGGGTCAAATGGCCCCCTATTCCCTATATATAGTCCCTATGGGCCAGGGTCAAATGGCCCCCTATTCCCTATATAGTCCCTATGGGCCAGGGTCAAATGGCCCCCTATTCCCTATATATAGTCCCTATGGGCCAGGGTCAAATGGCCCCCTATTCCCTATATAGTCCCTATGGGCCAGGGGTCAAATGGCCCCCTATTCCCTATATATAGTCCCTATGGGCCAGGGTAAAATGGCCCCCTATTCCCTATATATAGTCCCTATGGGCCAGGGTCAAATGGCCCCCTATTCCCTATATAGTCCCTATGGGCCAGGGTCAAATGGCCCCCTATTCCCTATATATAGTCCCTATGAGCCAGGGTCAAATGGCCCCCCTATTCCCTGTATAGTCCCTATGGGCCAGGGTCAAATGGCCCCCTATTCCCTATTTAGTCCCTATGGGCCAGGGTCAAATGGCCCCCTATTCCCTATATATAGTCCCTATGAGCCAGGGTCAAATGGCCCCCTATTCCCTGTATAGTCCCTATGGGCCAGGGTCAAATGGCCCCCTATTCCCTATTTAGTCCCTATGGGCCAGGGTCAAATGGCCCCCTATTCCCTATATATAGTCCCTATGGGCCAGGGTCAAATGGCCCCCTATTCCCTATATATAGTCCCTATGGGCCAGGGTGAAATGGCCCCCTATTCCTTATATATAGTCCCTATGGGCCAGGGTCAAATGGCCCCCTATTCCCTATATAGTCCCTATGGGCCAGGGTCAAATGGCCCCCTATTCCCTATATATAGTCCCTATGGGCCAGGGTGAAATGGCCCCCTATTCCTTATATATAGTCCCTATGGGCCAGGGTCAAATGGCCCCCTATTCCCTATATAGTCCCTATGGGCCAGGGTCAAATGGCCCCCTATTCCCTCTATAGTCTCTGGTCAAAAGTAAGGGTGTCAAATTTCATGAATCATTTAAAAGAGTGGCGCTGTAACTCAGACACTCGGCCCTCCATGGAACGACTTTAATCTAGGGAACAGGGTTCCATTTGGGAAGCGTTCTCTGCATCGCAGAAGAGAAGAGACCAAGTCTCAGACTCCATTTGTAGGATGAATAAAGTTTTTTTTCTTTCATGGGTGGTGGGATAGATAGACAGGGCATGTCCTGGAGATATAAGTACCTTCTATAAGCTGCTAGCTAGAGATTTAGTTACCGTAGCCTCATTTGAATTTCTAATGATTCTCAGAGAGTTGCTGCAGTGAATCGATCACATTAGCTTTGGAATGTATGCCTGACAGACAAGCATGCCTGACAGACAAAAAGTATCAATATTTACAGAAGCAATTTCCTAGGATTAACCATGTTGAGAAATAATATTTAAAGCTGTGTCACTTTTTTTGGGGCGACCTGAACAAATTCACATAGAAATGGTGAGTTATAGATCTGTCATTCTTATTGAAAGCAAATCTAAGAAGTGGTAGTTCTGTTCTATGTGCTCTGTTTCTATGCTTCCCGTTTTTCAGTTTAGTTTTTGTAGCTTTTACTTTAGGTTTTGTCCACCTGCTTCAAACAGCTGAAAATACTATATTTTTGGTTATGGAAAATATATTTCACAGCAGTTTAGATGGTACAGTGATTCTCTACTCGCTTGTTTTGATACATAAACTGAAATTATGAGCAATATTAGAATTTTAGCAACCAGGAAATGGCAGAGCGATTCCTGCATAGTGCACCTTTAATGAATTGAAGACGTGTGTACTATTTTATAAAGCTGTTTCAAATATGTCTCTGTGAGAACTCTTAGCCTGAAGGGTTTCTTGTACCAGAAACAGAGAGCGATGTGACCGAGAATAAATTAACTATCTCCATGTGGAGTTAGAGAGAGAGAGAGGTAGAGAGAGAGAGAGGTAGAGAGAGAGAGAGGTAGAGAGAGAGAGAGAGGTAGAGAGAGAGAGGTAGAGAGAGAGAGGGGTAGAGAGAGAGAGAGGGGTAGAGAGAGAGAGAGAGTTAGAGAGAGGTAGAGAGAGGGAGAGAGAGGTAGAGAGAGAGAGGTAGAGAAAGGTAGAGAGAGAGAGGTAGAGAGAGAAAGGAGAGAAGGAGGAAAGGAGGAGAGGAAGAGAGAAGAAGAGAGAAGAAGAGAAAGAGGAGAGAAAGAGGAGAGAAGGATAAGGAGCAGGATAGGAGGAGGAGAAAAGGAGAGAAAGTGGAGAGGAGGATGAGAGAAGGAGGAGAGGAGGAGTGGAGGAGGAGAGGAAGAGAAAATGAGGAGGATAGGAGAAGGAGAGAAGGGAAAGAGGAGGAGGAGAGGAAAAGCAGGAGAGATGGGAGAGAAGGAGGAGAGAAGGAGGAGAGGATGAGGAGAGAAGGAGGAGAGAAGGAGGGAGAGGAGGAGAGAAGGAGGAGAGGATGAGGAGAGAAGGAGGGAGAGGAGGAGAGAAGGAGGAGAGGATGAGGAGAGAAGGAGGGAGAGGATGAGGAGAGGAGGGAGAGGATGAGGAGAGGAGGGAGAGGATGAGAGAAAGAGGAGAGAGAGGAGGAGAGGAGGAGAGGAGGATGAGAGATGGAGGAGAGGAGGAGGAGAGAAGGAGAGGAGGAGGACAGGGAGAAGGAGGACTGGAGGAGAGAAGGAGAAGAGGAGGAGAGAAGGACAGAGAGGAGGAGAGGAGAAGGAGGAGAGGAGAAGGAGAAGGAGAGAATGATGAGGAAATGAGAAGAGGAGGAGAGAAGGAGGACAGAAAGAGGAGAGACTGGGAGAGAAGATGGAGGAGAGGAGGACAAGAGAACGTTGAGGGGAAGAGGAGAGGAGAGGAGGAGAGAAGGAGAGGAGGAGTAGAGGAGGAGAAAAGAAGGAGAAGAGTAGGTGGAGAGGAGGAGATGGGAAGAAGGAGAGGAGGTGGAGAGGAGGAGGAGAGAAGGATGAGGAAAGGAGAAGAGGAGGAGAGAAGGATGACAGGAAAAGGAGAGACTGGGAGAGAAGGAGGAGAGGAGGAAAAGAGAAAGGAGGGGAGGAGGGGAGGAGGAGAGGAGAGGAGGAGAGTAGAGAAGGAGGGGAGAAGGAGAGGAGAAGAGGAGATGAAGGAGAGGGGGAGAGGTGGAGCAGAGAAGGAGGGGAGAAGGAGAGGAGAGGAGAGGGGAGAAGGAGAGTAAGGAGAAAGGGAGGAGAGATGGGGAGAGAAGGAGGAGAAGGAGGAGAGTAGGAGATGAGAAGAAGAGTAGGTAGAGAGTAGGAGAGAGAGCAGAGAAGGATGAGGAAATGAGGAGGACAGGAAGAGTAGAGGAAGAGGAGAGATGGGAGAGGAGGAGAGAGGAAGAGGAGAGAAGGAGGAAAGTAGGAGAGTAGAGAAGGAGGAGAGGAGGATGAGAGGATGAGGAGAGAAGGAGGAGAGGAGGATGAGAGGATGAGGAGAGAAGGAGGAGAGAAGGAGGAAAGTAGGAGAGTAGAGAAGGAGGAGAGGAGGATGAGAGGATGAGGAGAGAAGGAGGAGAGGAGGATGAGAGGATGAGGAGAGAAGGAGGAGAGTAGAGAAGGAGGAAAGGAGGAGGACAGGAAGAGGAGAGTAGAAAATGAGCAGGAGAGGATGAGGAGAGGAGGAGAAGGAGGAGAGGAGGAGGACAGGAAGAGGAGAGTAGAAAATGAGCAGGAGAGGATGAGGAGAGGAGGAGAAGGAGGAGAGGAGGAGGAGATGAGAAGGTGGAGAGAAGGAGAAGAGAAGGATGAGGAAAGGAGGAGAGGAGGATGACAAGAGAAAGGGAAGACAAGAGATGGGGAGAAGAAGGAGGAGAGAAGGAGGGAGAGGAGGAGAGAAGGAGAGAAGGAGGAGAGAGGAGAGAAGAAGGACAAGAGGAAGGGAAGAGATGAGGAGAGGAGGAGGAGATGAGTGGATAAGGAGGAGAGAAGGAGGAGAGAGGTGAGAAGGAGGAGTGAAGGAGCAGAGGAGGAGGAGAACAGGAAGAGGAGAGAATGAGGACAGAAGGAGGAAAGGAGGAGAGGAGGAGAGGAAGAGGGCAGGAGGAGGAGAGAAATAGAAGAGACAAGGAGAGGAGATGAGAGGAGAGAAGGAGGAGAGGAGGAGGAAAGGAAGAGGAGTGAAGGAGGAGAGGAAGGGAGGAGAGGTGGAGGAGAGGACAGAGAATGAGGAGATGAGAAGGAGAGGAGAGGAAGAGAGAATGAGTAGGAGAGGTGGAGAGGAGGAGGAGACGAAGGAGGAGAGGGGGGGAGGAGGAGGAGAGAAGGAGAGAAGAGTATGCATACACCTTAGCCAAATACATTTAAACTCAGTTTTTCACAATTCCTGACATTTAATCCTAGTAAAAATTCCCCGTCTTAGGTCAGTTAGGATCACCACTTTATTTTAAGAATGTGAAATGTCAGAATAATAGTAGAGAGAATGATTTATTTCAGCTTTTATTTCTTTCATCACATTCCCAGTGGGTCAGAAGTTTACATACACTCAATTAGTATTTGGTAGCATTGCCTTGAAATTGGGTCAAACGTTTCGGGTAGCCTTCCACAAGCTTCCCACAATAAGTTGGGTGAATTTTGGCCCATTACTCCTGACAGAGCTGGTGTAACTGAGTCAGGTTTGTAGGCCTCCTTGCTCGCACACGCTTTTTCAGCTCTGCCCACAAATTTTGTACAGGATTGAGATCAGGGCTTTGTGATGGCCACTCCAATACCGTGACTTTGTTGTCCTTAAGCCATTTGCCACAACTTCGGAAGTGTGCTTGGGGTCATTGTCCATTTGGAAGACCCATTTGCGACCAAGCTTCAACTTCCTGACTGATGTCTTGAGATGTTGCTTCAATATATCCACATAATTTTCCTCCCTCATGATGCCATCTATTTTGTGAAGTGCACCAGTCCCTCCTGCAGCAAAGCACCCCCACAACATGATGCTGCCACCCCCGTGTTTCAAGGTTGGGATGGTGTTCTTCGGCTTGCAAGCGTCCCCCTTTATCCTCCAAACATAAGGATGGTCATTATGGCCAAACAGTTCTATTTTTGTTTCATCAGACCAGAGGAAATTTCTCCAAAAAGTACGATCTTTGTCCCCATGTGCAGCTGCAAACCGTAGTCTGGCTTTTTTATGGTGGTTTTGGAGCAGTGGCTTCTTCCTTGTTGAGCGGCCTTTCATATTGTCGATATAGGACTCGTTTTACTGTGGATATAGATACTTTTGTACCAGTTTCCTCCAGCATCTTCACAAGGTCCTTTGCTGTTGTTCTGGGATTGATTTGCACTTTTCGCACCAAAGTACGTTCATCTCTAGGAGACAGAACACGTCTCCTTCCTGAGCGGTATGACGGCTGCGTGGTCCCACGGTGTTTATACTTGCGTACTATTGTTTGTACAGATGAACGTGGTACCTTCAGGCATTTGGAAATTGCTCCCAAGGATGAACCAGACTTGTGGAGGTCTACAATTTTTTTTCTGAGGTCTTGGCTGATTTCTTTAGATTTTCCCATGATGTCAAGCAAAGAGGCACTGAGTTTGAAGGTAGGCCTTGAAATACATCCACAGGTACACCTCCAATTGACTCAAATTATGTCAATTAACCTATCAGAAGCTTCTAAAGCCATGACATCATTTTCTGGAATTTTCCAAGCTGTTTAAAGGCACTGTCAACTTAGTGTATGTAAACTTCTGACACACTGGAATTGTGATACAGTGAATTATAAGTCAAATAATCTGTCTGTAAACAATTGTTGGAAAAATTACTTGTGTCATGCACAAAGTAGATGTCCTAACCAACTTACCAAAACTATAGTTTGTTAACAAGAAATTTGCGGAGTGGTTGAAAAACAAGTTTTAATGACTCCAACCTAAGTGTATGTAAACTTTCGGACTTCAACTGTACATATGATATGATAAAACTAGAATCAACCCGATGAGATGTTGGTTGGTGTCTCTATGTGTTTCTATACTATGTATTTCTATACTGTGTTTCTATACTGTGTGTTTCTATACTGTGTGTTTCTATACTGTACATATGAGATGTATGTTAGTGTCTCTATGTGTTTCTATGCTATGTGTTTCTATACTATGTGTTTCTATACTGTACATATGAGATGTTGGTTAGTGTCTCTATGTGTTTCTATACTGTGTGTTTCTATACTCTGTGTTTCTATACTCTGTGTTTCTATACTGTGTGTTTCTATACTGTGTGTTTCTATACTATGAGTTTCTATACTGTGTGTTTCTATACTATGAGTTTCTATCCTATGAGTTTCTATACTGTGTGTTTCTATACTGTGTGTTTCTATACTGTGTGTTTCTATACTGTGTGTTTCTATACTGTACATATCTGACAGCAGTTGGATGCTGTTGAACATCGCTACTCTGTGTCCCAAATGGCATCCTAGTGAACTACTTTTGCTCAGAGCCATATGGGAACTAGTCAAAAGTAGTGAACTAAATTGGGAACAGATTGCAATTAATCCTAACCCTCTCTCTGTTATTCAGACCTGTTACCTTCCTTCCTTCTCCTAACCCTCTCTCTGTTATTCAGACCTGTTACCTTCCTTCCTTCTCCTAACCCTCTCTCTGTTATTCAGACCTGTTACCTTCCTTCTCCTAACCCTCTCTCTGTTATTCAGACCTGTTACCTTCCTTCTCCTAACCCCCCTCTCTGTTATTCAGACCTGTTACCTTCCTTCCTTCTCCTAACCCTCTCTCTGTTATTCAGACCTGTTACCTTCCTTCCTTCTCCTAACCCTCTCTCTGTTATTCAGACCTGTTACCTTCCTTCCTTCTCCTAACCCTCTCTCTGTTATTCAGACCTGTTACCTTCCTTCCTTCTCCTAACCCTCTCTCTGTTATTCAGACCTGTTACCTTCCTTCCTTCTCCTAACCCTCTCTCTGTTATTCAGACCTGTTACCTTCCTTCCTTCTCCTAACCCTCTCTCTGTTATTCAGACCTGTTACCTTCCTTCCTTCTCCTAACCCTCTCTCTGTTATTCAGACCTGTTACCTTCCTTCTCCTAACCCTCTCTCTGTTATTCAGACCTGTTACCTTCCTTCCTTCTCCTAACCCTCTCTCTGTTATTCAGACCTGTTACCTTCCTTCCTTCTCCTAACCCTCTCTCTGTTATTCAGACCTGTTACCTTCCTTCTCCTAACCCTCTCTCTGTTATTCAGACCTGTTACCTTCCTTCTCCTAACCCTCTCTCTGTTATTCAGACCTGTTACCTTCCT
The DNA here is from genome assembly GCF_905237065.1 of Salmo salar. NCBI lineage: Eukaryota > Metazoa > Chordata > Actinopteri > Salmoniformes > Salmonidae > Salmo > Salmo salar. The sequence continues at coordinate 100,145,071 of NC_059455.1, forward strand.
TCCTTCTCCTAACCATCTCTCTGTTATTCAGACCTGTTACCTTCCTTCCTTCTCCTAACCCTCTCTCTGTTATTCAGACCTGTTACCTTCCTTCCTTCTCCTAACCCTCTCTCTGTTATTCAGACCTGTTACCTTCCTTCTCCTAACCCTCTCTCTGTTATTCAGACCTGTTACCTTCCTTCTCCTAACCCTCTCTCTGTTATTCAGACCTGTTACCTTCCTTCTCCTAACCCTCTCTCTGTTATTCAGACCTGTTACCTTCCTTCCTTCTCCTAACCCTCTCTCTGTTATTCAGACCTGTTACCTTCCTTCTCCTAACCCTCTCTGTTATTCAGACCTGTTACCTTCCTTCTCCTAACCCTCTCTCTGTTATTCAGACCTGTTACCTTCCTTCTCCTAACCCTCTCTCTGTTATTCAGACCTGTTACCTTCCTTCCTTCTCCTAACCCTCTCTCTGTTATTCAGACCTGTTACCTTCCTTCTCCTAACCCTCTCTGTTATTCAGACCTGTTACCTTCCTTCCTTCTCCTAACCCTCTCTCTGTTATTCAGACCTGTTACCTTCCTTCTCCTAACCCTCTCTCTGTTATTCAGACCTGTTACCTTCCTTCTCCTAACCATCTCTCTGTTATTCAGACCTGTTACCTTCCTTCTCCTAACCCTCTCTGTTATTCAGACCTGTTACCTTCCTTCCTTCTCCTAACCCTCTCTCTGTTATTCAGACCTGTTACCTTCCTTCCTTCTCCTAACCCTCTCTCTGTTATTCAGACCTGTTACCTTCCTTCTCCTAACCCCCTCTCTGTTATTCAGACCTGTTACCTTCCTTCCTTCTCCTAACCCTCTCTCTGTTATTCAGACCTGTTACCTTCCTTCCTTCTCCTAACCCTCTCTCTGTTATTCAGACCTGTTACCTTCCTTCTCCTAACCCTCTCTCTGTTATTCAGACCTGTTACCTTCCTTCCTTCTCCTAACCCTCTCTCTGTTATTCAGACCTGTTACCTTCCTTCTCCTAACCCTCTCTCTGTTATTCAGACCTGTTACCTTCCTTCCTTCTCCTAACCCTCTCTCTGTTATTCAGACCTGTTACCTTCCTTCCTTCTCCTAACCCTCTCTCTGTTATTCAGACCTGTTACCTTCCTTCTCCTAACCATCTCTCTGTTATTCAGACCTGTTACCTTCCTTCTCCTAACCCCCTCTCTGTTATTCAGACCTGTTACCTTCCTTCCTTCTCCTAACCCTCTCTCTGTTATTCAGACCTGTTACCTTCCTTCTCCTAACCCTCTCTCTGTTATTCAGACCTGTTACCTTCCTTCTCCTAACCCCCTCTCTGTTATTCAGACCTGTTACCTTCCTTCTCCTAACCCTCTCTCTGTTATTCAGACCTGTTACCTTCCTTCCTTCTCCTAACCATCTCTCTGTTATTCAGACCTGTTACCTTCCTTCTCCTAACCCTCTCTCTGTTATTCAGACCTGTTACCTTCCTTCTCCTAACCCTCTCTCTGTTATTCAGACCTGTTACCTTCCTTCCTTCTCCTAACCCTCTCTCTGTTATTCAGACCTGTTACCTTCCTTCCTTCTCCTAACCCTCTCTCTGTTATTCAGACCTGTTACCTTCCTTCTCCTAACCCTCTCTCTGTTATTCAGACCTGTTACCTTCCTTCCTTCTCCTAACCCTCTCTCTGTTATTCAGACCTGTTACCTTCCTTCCTTCTCCTAACCCTCTCTCTGTTATTCAGACCTGTTACCTTCCTTCTCCTAACCCTCTCTCTGTTATTCAGACCTGTTACCTTCCTTCTCCTAACCCTCTCTCTGTTATTCAGACCTGTTACCTTCCTTCCTTCTCCTAACCATCTCTCTGTTATTCAGACCTGTTACCTTCCTTCCTTCTCCTAACCATCTCTCTGTTATTCAGACCTGTTACCTTCCTTCCTTCTCCTAACCCTCTCTCTGTTATTCAGACCTGTTACCTTCCTTCCTTCTCCTAACCCTCTCTCTGTTATTCAGACCTGTTACCTTCCTTCCTTCTCCTAACCCTCTCTCTGTTATTCAGACCTGTTACCTTCCTTCTCCTAACCCTCTCTCTGTTATTCAGACCTGTTACCTTCCTTCCTTCTCCTAACCATCTCTCTGTTATTCAGACCTGTTACCTTCCTTCTCCTAACCCTCTCTCTGTTATTCAGACCTGTTACCTTCCTTCTCCTAACCCTCTCTCTGTTATTCAGACCTGTTACCTTCCTTCTCCTAACCCTCTCTCTGTTATTCAGACCTGTTACCTTCCTTCCTTCTCCTAACCCTCTCTCTGTTATTCAGACCTGTTACCTTCCTTCTCCTAACCCCCTCTCTGTTATTCAGACCTGTTACCTTCCTTCCTTCTCCTAACCCTCTCTCTGTTATTCAGACCTGTTACCTTCCTTCCTTCTCCTAACCCTCTCTCTGTTATTCAGACCTGTTACCTTCCTTCCTTCTCCTAACCCTCTCTCTGTTATTCAGACCTGTTACCTTCCTTCCTTCTCCTAACCCTCTCTCTGTTATTCAGACCTGTTACCTTCCTTCTCCTAACCCTCTCTCTGTTATTCAGACCTGTTACCTTCCTTCCTTCTCCTAACCCTCTCTCTGTTATTCAGACCTGTTACCTTCCTTCCTTCTCCTAACCCTCTCTCTGTTATTCAGACCTGTTACCTTCCTTCCTTCTCCTAACCCTCTCTCTGTTATTCAGACCTGTTACCTTCCTTCTCCTAACCCTCTCTCTGTTATTCAGACCTGTTACCTTCCTTCCTTCTCCTAACCCTCTCTCTGTTATTCAGACCTGTTACCTTCCTTCCTTCTCCTAACCCCCCTCTCTGTTATTCAGACCTGTTACCTTCCTTCCTTCTCCTAACCCTCTCTCTGTTATTCAGACCTGTTACCTTCCTTCCTTCTCCTAACCCTCTCTCTGTTATTCAGACCTGTTACCTTCCTTCCTTCTCCTAACCCTCTCTCTGTTATTCAGACCTGTTACCTTCCTTCTCCTAACCATCTCTCTGTTATTCAGACCTGTTACCTTCCTTCTCCTAACCCTCTCTCTGTTATTCAGACCTGTTACCTTCCTTCTCCTAACCATCTCTCTGTTATTCAGACCTGTTACCTTCCTTCTCCTAACCCTCTCTCTGTTATTCAGACCTGTTACCTTCCTTCCTTCTCCTAACCCTCTCTCTGTTATTCAGACCTGTTACCTTCCTTCTCCTAACCCTCTCTCTGTTATTCAGACCTGTTACCTTCCTTCCTTCTCCTAACCCTCTCTCTGTTATTCAGACCTGTTACCTTCCTTCCTTCTCCTAACCCTCTCTCTGTTATTCAGACCTGTTACCTTCCTTCCTTCTCCTAACCCTCTCTCTGTTATTCAGACCTGTTACCTTCCTTCTCCTAACCCTCTCTCTGTTATTCAGACCTGTTACCTTCCTTCCTTCTCCTAACCCTCTCTCTGTTATTCAGACCTGTTACCTTCCTTCTCCTAACCATCTCTCTGTTATTCAGACCTGTTACCTTCCTTCTCCTAACCCCCTCTCTGTTATTCAGACCTGTTACCTTCCTTCCTTCTCCTAACCCTCTCTCTGTTATTCAGACCTGTTACCTTCCTTCCTTCTCCTAACCCTCTCTCTGTTATTCAGACCTGTTACCTTCCTTCTCCTAACCCTCTCTCTGTTATTCAGACCTGTTACCTTCCTTCCTTCTC